>NW_022196905.1:54890798-54892994 GCF_008632895.1 Mastomys coucha | reverse complement strand
AGAGAGAGAGAGAGAGAGAGAGAGAGAGAGAGAGAGAGAGAGAGAGAGAGAGAGGCACAAGAAACACTAAGAAACAAACCAAAGGTTGGATTTTGTAATGAGAAAATGGTTTTAATAATGAAATGAAAATTTTCTAATTACAACTGAAAATTTCACCTTCAACTTTAGAGTAATACATAGTCATTATTTCATTTGAGAGGAGAAAGTTAAAAAATCCCTAAACAATTATATAATTGTCATATGGCACCTACTAATATGTGTATTGAATTTAAGTTCAAAAGCAAAGTTCTAACTTCTACCTAAGAACAGGTATAGGTGAAATATCTTTCCAGTGGAATGCAGTGTTCATACGGTAAATGTTGATGAAGTACCTATGCCCAAGAAAGCAGAGTAGAAGAATAAAGATTTTGATAAACTCTGTATTATGATTGGTAGTGATGTGTCATTTATTTATTATAACACAATTAAATTTACAGTGGTTCAAATTGCTTATTTCTGATGACCAGACACACGTTTTGTTTTTCAGTTCTTTAAGATTCTTTACTAGGTAAGAGTTTCTTTGGGTATTATTTCCTTGGAACAGGTTCTTAACTCCATAGCTCATGCCCTACTGGATTTTGCACCTGACTCTAATTGATTCTTTACTGTACATATACTCTATGATTTTCACCATAATCATGTTCCAAATGGCTCTTTTATACTTCTTATTTATTTATTTATTTATTTATTTATTACTTTTTATGTATATGAGAACACTGTAGCTCTCTTCAGAGACACCAGAAGAGGGTATTGGATCCCATTACAGATGGTTATGAGCCACCATGTCGTTGCTAGGAATTGAACTCAGGATTTCTGGAAAAGCAGTCAGTGCTCTTAAACCACTGAGCCTTCTCTGCAGCTCCCTATTTTTCACTTCTAAATTGTAGTAAACTATTTATAAATATTGATACTAATTCATCAATTTACGTACTAAAGTGTAATAAATATTAATTTATGAATTATATTACTTTAATATATTATTTATTAATTATATTACTATAATATATTTCAACTCCAAAGAGGAGTATGGTGATGAAATTAAGTAAGATGAACACTTGAGTCACTACAAATTTAAATCATTGCTTTATTATTGGAATTTACTTTCTTAATAAATTTGAAACAAAGGAAATTTAGCAAATTAGAATCTAAACTATGGAGTCAGGTTTTGGAGATAACCAAGTATCATTGTTTAACTATGTGATACTAGGCACTTTAAATGTCTTATAACTTTCATTTTCTCATTCATAATAGGGGAAAAGTATTCTCATGTATCACTTTCATGAAAATGGAAATGGGCATTTAGAAGAACATTTTTAATATATTCATTGAAACTAAACAAAAATCAAACTTCTCCATCTCTCACCATACTATTATTGAGATTTTGTATTAAAGTTGTATCCAATTGCATTAATTTTCTATCCAAATTTTATGAATAGTGGCAAAGTAATGAGAAGATGGAAACCATTTTAAAATAGCTATGATTGGTGTACAGCCTTGAAATTACAAGTTTTCATCTTCAACTATGAAATCATGAAGAAATAGTCCTGTCATCTTTTCTTGTTAGCACATGCACTTTAAAGTAAATGTAGCTTTTTAAACTTAAGATGAGAGGACAGGATGGGAACATGAAAGTGCTGATTCTTAAGTAAATGTCATCTTGCTTCATATTTTTAGAAATGCTGAAAAGTGACAGTGTAAAAGGAAACAGGATTCTGTTTTACACTGACCCGATTCCTCTCTTGGTGTTTTTGCTTATCTCCTTTCACTGGAAGTGTGATTCTCAGTAAGTGTTAAAAAGAAGTTCCTATAAAAACCTCAGGAATATAATCTGGCCAAATAACTTCAATGAAAAAATCTACTTATAATCTCTGGATCATAATTGTATCTGTAGAGTAGGTCTATATAGTTTAAGGTTTGTGTTATAGATAGGGTGTGTGTGTGTGTGTGTGTGTGTGTGTGTGTGTGTGTGTATGTATGTACATGCATGTGGATGCATGCGTGCCTGTGTGGTACACACCTCCATTTACAGTAATTTGACATTTTATAATATACTATTATGAAATTTATACATATTTTAAAATTAATACATTTTTATTTATTTATTTATTTATTTTTTATTTTAGATATTTTCTTTATTTACATGCGAATTTCTCCTTT
>NW_022196905.1:54879786-54889871 GCF_008632895.1 Mastomys coucha | reverse complement strand
GTGATTGGCTTACCTCACTCAGGATGATATTCTCCAGATCCATCCATTTCCCTAAGAATTTCATAATTAATACATTTTTAATGCATTGGCTTTCATGATTATGAAGACTGAGACAGCATATGAGTGGCCTTCTCTATGTTAGAAATACACGTGGTTTAAATTTTACAACATTTACAATGGTGGCCAACCGGAGACCGTGAAGTATAAGATGCAATGGTAGAACAAAACAGCTGTGACTTATGTCATGTTGTCAGTCATGAAAAGAAAAATTGGCTTTTGAATCTTCATCACATTCAGTAACCCATAAGGGAAGTCATCCAAATGAAGAGAGCCATTGCTTTTTCACAGCTACTATATAAATCCAGATTAAACATGTCTGGAAACAAAATATATGTACTAAACTTCTACCTGCACATACTTTCAGGTTGAAGCAAAGCTCACCAGTATATTATGTATGGATTTTTTTTTTTTGGCCTAAATGAAAAGCACTGCTCTCATGAGGGTTTTCCAGTCTCATGAAAATGGGTGCTCACTCTTCACTAACTGCTGAGGGTAATCATTCTGATAATAAAAGAATCTGACTAAGAACAGAAGTCATGACTTAATACAGAGAGCTTTGAGTGGATGTGTTAAAAGAGACTTTATCCAACCTATATAAATTATTTTTTTCAAGGCAGGGTTCTTCTGTGCATCCCTGGCTGTCCCAGTACTCTGTCTTTGGATAGCATGAAACTCAGAGATCCACCCTCTTCTGTAGAGAGCACTGAACTAAGAGATCCATTTTCTTCTGCCTCTGAGTGCTGGGATAAAAAGCATGTACCACCATAACCTGGCCTTTTTGTTTTGTTTTAGTTTTTATAAATATCAGACAAATACCACTAAATTTATTTTCCAATATCTCTCAACACAGCCATTGTTTTGAAAAGTGAAGGGCATTGAAATAAAATTAGATGATACAATAATTTTCAGGTTAATTCCAATATTCTGTTTCTTTATATTGAGAAAAATAATACAACAAACACATAGATACAATTCACTGCATTGCATGCAATTTCAGTTTTGTGAAAATTTGAACACTTATGTATATTTCCATAAGGAAAGTGAAAGACTAGTAAAATAATAATAAATTTTATATAAACAAGAAGTTGTGGCACAGCACAAAAGACACATAAATGAGGTAAAACAATATGAAACGATCTTTAATTTTTACATGAATATCACAAATTATACTGTGGTTGAGTTATCATTTCTCTTTTTTTCATAATCTTTTACTTTAGTATGTTTGAAAGACATATATTGCCATGACCTGTTGGGATCGATCATCTTACATGGCTCTGGAATGAAAGAAAACTAAAAAGACCAATAGATAATAGTTTCACAAAATTTTCCAAAATTCTATGCACTAGCAGCTGATCTACAAGTGTTACTTCTAGGCCAGAATCATAATGAAATATCAGTAAATGGAGGGATGGAAAATTACAGACTTAAGTTTCTATTTTTATAGAAATTATAGTGTTTAGTATCATGATAATCCCATAATGTGGAGTTTCCTATGAAAGAAGGAAATAAATTTGCAAATTAAATGGTAGCATAATCACTTATATTGAAATTATTGTAACCACTTCAAACTAAAAGTTGCTTAAATTCAATAATGTCTAGACTATTAAGAACTGTAATTTTCTGTAGTAATAAGCAATAGTACTAGCTATGCTGAAATTGGTACTTCTGGTATATTTCACCAGTAGTTTGGAATATGGCAAATGAACACTTGAGTTTCTCTCTATATAAACCATATTTAATAAGTATGTCCAAATAACCAAAATTCTTTAGTTTAAACAATATATAACTATATCTCTCTACCTAGTGTGTCAAAATCTAAAACATAAAACAGTCATATTTTTCAATGTCCAGAGACATTTGGAAAAAAATTTACTTGATTTAATATTTTAATATGATTGAAACATTAAAATTCATATTATTATATACATGATGATTTGTTGTAAACTTCCATAACACAAATTCTTTGAAGTAATAGACATTAGGTCAACAATTTATTTATTGTCCTGAAGGTTGCATGCTAAACTCAATAAACTATTTAGTTTCTTGATAATAAATCTAATAAAAATATTTAAAAATCAGACTATACTTAGTAACTGTCATTAATTATTATCCAACCTCTATAGCTCTTTTAGACAATTAAAATATATTTCTATATAGTAAAAATATACTGTGACTTCTAAATCATAAAGCTTTTCTAAAAGATATATCAATATGAGCTATATTGGAAAATAAAGTTGTTTAATCTATTTTTCCTTTTTAAAAAGTTTTCATAAATTCTATAATATTCTTTCCCACTCCTCAATGGTTCCAAGATCCTCTCCCTGCCCCTACATACCCAACTTCACATTCTTTACCTATCAAAAAAAAAGAAAAAATCCAAAAAAAACAACTCTTGTTGACCAATTACTTATGAACCTGAGGTTTCCCTTAAATCATGGTTGATATACCAAGATTCAGCCAATGAAAGAAAACTAATTTTTGCTATCAATTGGAAAAGTCTTCTTGGCTTGGTGTATATATTTATGCCTAGACTCCCTTCTGAATTCTGGGATTTTTACCCGCCGTGAACTTGTGCATGTCAAGTACATGATGCCAGAGTGCAACAGTCCCGTTCTGACTGGAAAATATTTTTAGTTTTAAATGATCAAACTTCTGATTTCCCCCAATATCCTGCCTTGTCTTCTACCTAAGTCCTTGAGTTAACATTTAGGAGAAGAGGATAATAAGAGATCCCATTTTATACTGAGGGACACAAGGTCCCACACTCCCCATATTATGCAGTAGTAGTTCTCTATGTTACTATATAAGTGAAGAAGATGTTTTTGTGATGAGGACTTAGCTATGTGTCGATCTATAGGTATATCTATATATAATGTTAAGAGTCACTTAATTGATAATTATACAAGATTTTCTCCTTTTGTCCATGATCCATCTAATTTCAGGTTCTTGGTCTCATTAGCAGTGTCAAGTATAGATTTCCAAGAAGCCTTATCAAACAAAAAAAGTGTGTTATTACCATAGTATTTGTGTCACTGTGTAGAAATTCACTTTTTTAAGTCAGGTCACTATTATACTTTGGGAGGTGGGTGTGCAAAGCTGAATGAGATTGATGTTTGCCTTTCTCCTCCAGTAATGCATCAAGTACCTTCCAGCACTATGAATGCTAGTCAGTTAAGGTGAAGTTTTTAGGTGAGCATCGGTGCAATTTCTCCATGTTCACTAACACAGAAATGCGCTGTATTTAAAACTAAGGTCTTATCTACACATTGTGGAGTATCATCAATAGCCTATAACTTCTCTTTAATGTTATGAGTGGACAAGAGAACCCCTTAGTCCAACAATTCAAATAGATGATATCCATTTCTGGTATTGAGTAGATGGGGCTATTGCTTTTGCCATTGTATAGTATCTTCTTTTATTGTTTAGGATGTGTCTACCACAGTAGGTAATCTGTGACTTTTCAGAAGGCATTGGTTTCCGTTATTGTTCTACATATTCTCTTCAATATTGGATGCTTCGATGTCCACTCCTTTTTTAATCCATATGCTCTAACCATCCCCCTTTATCTCTTCATAGCACTATAGTTCAGTTAACTTAATATAGCTTATATATGGTCAGCTTTGAACATATGCATGCATCATTTTCTAGAGTTAATCATGAGGCCAGTTTAAATGCATAAACTGTATAATTTATAAGATTGCAGCTGTTATTCTCGGGATGACCTAGTATAGACTGCACAGAGGCAAGCCAGGCATTTTTTGGCAGACTTTCTATCTTTTACACTTACCTACTTACCTAACACATTTGGATTTGTGACTCACCTGCAGGTAACAGAGGTACATTAAAGCTATTTCTGAACAGTAAAAATGTCAGCTAAGAATGTTTCCAATGACTTAAATTACACATGCTCTATAAAATTGCTTGCGTAACAATCATCTATTTGAAGTAGTAAAAATCCCTGACAATCACTGAAAAATGTTTTTTTTCATGCATCATGTTCATTATACTACTTTTATCCTGAAGATTTAGGAGAGATTTTCCCAGTTTATTAGATACTCTTCTGTTCCAGTTGTGTGCGTGTGTGTGTGTGTGTGTGTGTGTTTGAACCAAACTAAAATTTTAAATTTTTGATGCATAATAATACTCTCACTAGTTTAGTTTTATAGTATTATAATTGAGTACTTTTAAAACTTATTTTGTTTCAATTATTTCTAGGGTAAATATTGACTTTGTACTTTTAATATTAGCCAATACTTACATGTTTAAATTTTATATAGATTTTGTTAGGAAAAATGAAAAAATAGATCTCCTAGTTTCTAAACAATGAGGAGCACATTTCATAAAATTACTTAATGATTAAACATTGTACCTCTAAAGGAACATATGCACCAATTTTGTTAATCAATGAATTAAATTAAAAATCAACAACATCAATCAATTAAAAAAATCAATACAATTTCAAAAAATAATTATTTTTTTAGCAATTTAGATTGTTAAATCTATATTCTATATTTGCTTATCTTAAGTGTATAGATGCTTTATCTACATGTAGGTTTTGGCACCACATCAATTGTCACTTTATCTCATATTTATATTTTGTATTGTATTAGTTCTAAAACCTTTGCAAGTGAGTTTGTCTAATTACTATGTCTTTGGTACCTTATAAGGAACAGATAAAAACTTGGGCTAAAGTGGAAAGCAACATCAACAGTAAAACCTTCTATTTTGCTCTTCAGTTTAAAGTTGAAAATATACTCTGAGAACTTTTCCAATGTAAATGATATTGAATAGGCTTAGTAACTCCCTGAGCCGTAGCTGTACTTGTATTGCTGTTGCACACAAGTTGGTGATGGACACCAAAGGATCACGTGTGTTCTGCTTCTAAATAAGTTGTGGATTTCTGTAATGATCTTTATCTGTTGCAAAACTAAGTTTGTTTGTTGAGGGGTAAGACTTGTACTTATCTGTATGTATAAGGATATATATTTAAGATGTAATTAGAATTTATATTGGTTTAATAAATTGGCCACCATATGTTTTCTTCCAAAATATATAACTTCCCTAAGCCCTGGTTAAGTTTCTAGTACTAGGGGAAATCTCATGGAGCCCCAATCCTAGACAAATATATACAGAAGAGCAAGGAATTCTGAGAGTGGAGAAAATAAGCTTTATCAGGGAATATTCTGCTAATTTTTTATTCACTATCTACTATCCAAGTGTTCTTCCATGAATTTATATTGTTACAAGCAGTATTATAGAGACTGGTCAGATTATATTCATATATTTAAGAAAACATAAAAGTGCCTATGTGTGTGATAATTATTAAATAAGCATAATATTCTTTAAAAGGCTAAGATCATGAACTTGAGAGAGAGCAAGGGAGGGAAAGTGTTTGGGAGGAAAGGGAAGGGAGAAATTGATGCAATTATATTGAAGCTTAGAATAATAAAAATATTTTTTAAATTAAGTGTATGTCTGATTGTAAGCAGATGAATGTGCATGCCTGTGTCTATAGTGCACAGGTTTCTCACCTGATGGAGTGAGACTCACATGCAGTTATAACTTGTGAACATGAAGGCTGTGAATTGAATTCAGGTCTTCTTCAAGGTTTGCAATCACTCTGAACTATTTACCCATCCTACAAACCTAGCCAGACTTTCTGATATTAAAGTATGGTACAGCTGGGCGGTGGTGGTGCATGCCTTTAATCCCAGCACTTGGGAGGCAGAGGCAGGCAGATTTCTGAGTTCAATGCCAGCCTGGTCTACAGAGTGAGTCCCAGGACAGCCAGTGCTATACAGAGAAACCCTGTTTCAAAAACAAAACAAAACAAAAAAAAGTATGGTTCTTGAGTTACTTATACCTATGATATAGAAATTAGAATTAATTTAAAGCTACTAATATATTAAAAAGACTTTATATTGCAAATTAATCTAATAATTTTTAACTTAAATATAAACCTTCAATCAGTATCCTCAATAGACTTTTAGTGTGTGGATATGTATATATCTAAAGATAAGATAATAGATGTAATTCAAGAATATCATGTAAAATGGAATACTTTATAATAAATGAAACTAAAAATAGGATTTAAAACCTAAAATAAGTGAAGTATTTAATGTTTAATATGTTTTGAATCATGAGGGAGTATTTATTTGTACTCTTACATATTTAGTTTTCCATTTGTAGAACCAATGGATACAATATAACATGTGTATGATTCTGGAAACTAAAGTTTATATTTTCATATTTTTAACATTTGTGAGAGAGTACAACACATGCTATAACTTATCTGAGTTATTTCAGAAGTCATGTCTTTTATTTAATTGGATATTTTTTATTTACATTTCAAATGTTACCCCCTTTTCCGGTTTCCCCCTGAAACTCCCTATCCCATCCTCCCTCCCTTTGTTTCAATGAGGGTGTTCCTCCACACACCCACAAACTCCCACCTCCCTGCCCTCGATTCCCCTACACTGGGGCATCTTTTGATCCTTTATAGAACCAGGGACCTCTCCTCCAATTAATGCCTGACAAGGCCATCCTCTGCTACATATGCAGCTGGAGTCATGTGTACACCTTAATTGATAACTTAGTCTCTGGGATCTCTTGGTGGGTCTAGTTGTTTGATATCGTTGTGCTTCCTGTGGGGTTGCAAACCCCTTCGACTCAGGCAGTCTTTTCTCTAATTCCTCTATTGGAGACACTGTGCTTAGTCCAATGGTTAGCTATGAGCATCCTCCTCTGTATTTGTAAGGCACTGGCAGAGCTTCTCAGGAGACAGCTATATCAGGCTCCTGTCAGCAAGTACTACTTGGCATGCACAAGTCTCTGGGTTTGGTAACTGTTTATGGGATGAATCGCCAGGTAGGACAATCTCCAGGTGGCCTTTTCTTCATTGTCAGTTCTACATTTTATCTCTGTATTTCCTCCTGTGAGTATTTTGTTCTCCTTCTAAGAAGGAGCAAAGCACCCACACTTTAGTCTTCCTTCTTCTTGAGCTTCATGTGGTTTGTGAATTGTATCTGGTTACTTGTAGCTTTTGGGCTAATATCCACTTATCAGTGAGTACATTCCATGTACGATCTTTTGTGATTGAGTTTCCTCACTCAGGATGATATTCTCCAGATCCATCCATTTCCCTAAGAATTTCATGAATTCATTGTTTTTAATAGCTGAGAAGTACTCCAGTATGTAAATGTACCACATTTTCTGTATCCATTCCTCTATTGTGGGACCTCTGGGGATTTTTTTGTTTGTTTGTTTTTGTTTTGTTTGTTTTTTTGTCCAGCTTCTAGTTATTATAAATAAGGATGCTATGAACATAGTGGAGCATGTGTCCTTATTACATGTTTGAGAATCTTCGGGGTATATGCCCAGGAGTGGTATAGATGGGTCCTCAGGTAGTATTATGTCCAATTTTCTGAGGAACAGTGAAACTGATTTCCAGAGTGGTTGTACCAGCTTGCAATCGCACCAATAATGGTGGAGCGTTCCTCTTTCTCCACATCCTCACCAGCATCTGCTGTCACATGAATTTTTTATCTTAGCCATTTTGATTGGTGTGAGTTGGAATCCCAGGGTTGTTTTGATTTGCATTTCCCTGATGGCTAAGGATGTTGAACATTTCTTTTTTTTCTTTTTTCTTTTCACATGTAAACTTGATTTTATTTTATATTTTTTTTCTGTTAAGTCGAAACTTACATTCATTTTTTATTAGATATTTTCTTTATTTACATGTCATATGATATCTCCTTTCCCAGTTTCCCCTCCAGAAAAAAAAAAAAATCCAAAAACCAAAACCAAACCAAACCAAAACCAAAACCAACCAAACAAAAAAACCCTGTTCCTTCCCTACTCCCTCTGCTCACCAACCTACCCTTTCCTGCTTCCTGGACCTGGCATTCCCTTACACTGGGAAATAGAACTTTCACAGGGCCAAGGGCCTCTCTTCCCTTTGATGACCAACTTGGTCATCCTCTGCTACATATGCTGGTGGAGCAATTAGTCCCACCATGTATACTCTTTGGTTGGTTCTCTAGGTGCTTCTCTGCCATTGATATTCCTCAGTTGAAAATTCTTTGTTTAGCTGTTTCCCATTTTTAATAGGGTTATTCTGGAGTCTAACTTCTAGAGTTCTTTGTATATGTTTGGTATTAGCCCTCTGTGGAATTATATCTTATTGGATAGTCACAGTTATGCTACTTCATTTCAGAAGAGAAAATATCTATTTTTGGAGGCTTCATAGAGTAGAAAGGCTGGGAATGAGTTTGCATTCAGTAACACAGGCTCCACAGAAAAGACTTTTGAAAGAGACCTGGACTTGAAGTTACCTCTGGCTCATTTCACTCTGTTTTTCTTCACACTGATCTGCCTAACTCCAAGTCCTTCATGAGTATATATGGAGATTTGTTACCTCCCCCTTCCCGTCAGCCATTGGACTTCTGGCAGTCTCTGCTTGGAGGCTACCACCTGGGAAGCTAAGACAAATGCTCTCCGCAGACTGTCAGTTCATCTTTGAAGAAGTCGCCTGAGCACACCCACTGCCTGAGTATGCCCACCTCCTGAAGATCTTCTGAACTTGGGGACTTTGGCACCTGAACCATTTTTGCAGTATTTATCTTATGCAAATATCATGTAATCTAGAGATTTGGTTTCGGTTTCTCCTGTGACTATAAAAACTCTGGCTTATTTAAGTAAAGTGAAGTCTTGATTGGGCTATTTCAACTTGACTTCATGATTTCTCCTTGCATTTCGAATCCTCTATTTCAGGTCCTTTGTTCCCTCCTCTGAGAGAACCTCAGTTTGTGAAACTGCAGGCAGTTTCAGAGATTTGAATAGATTTGGACCTCACAGATTTATATTTTTGGCTTATAGGGAGTGGTAATATTAGAAGGTATGGTCTTGTAAGAGTAGATGTGTTCTCATTGATAGAAGTGTATCACTGTTGGCATGGGCTTTGTGGTTGTCTGTGCTAATACTCTCATCAGTGTGGAATCTAGACTCCTACTTGATTCTTACAGAATAAGATGTAACTCTCAGCTCCTTCTCCAGCATCATGCCTGCCTGGATGCTGCCATGATTCGGGCCATGATGACAATGGACTGAAACTCTGAAATTGTAAGTCAGTTCCAATGAAATATCCTGCATAAGAATTACCTTGGTCATGCTGTTTCTTCACATCAATGGATACCCTAGCTAAAACACAGAGTAAAGAGACTAATGGAATAGGAAATGTTAAACTTGAGAGAGATATAGAGGGTAGAGTAGAGAAGGAAGTATTAAAGAAATAATCAACATTATCTTTTGAAAAAAGGCATATGGAAACCTAACATTGTACATTTCTAACACACACACATACATATACACACACTAAAATACAGTTACCCTACACCAGATAAATAATGTTCCTATTAAGCCCTATATGTAACTAATAAAAACCCCATTCTCTGAATACATTTCTTCTCCTGTAGGTGTTGGAATGTGAGGTCATGTGATCTAAGGTTGGTTTATAAGGTCCTATTCTACCTCTCAAATATACACAGTACTGCAATGGCCTTAGGTTACTTTCTAGGACTTGATATTACACACTTGGATACATCTTATAGTTGATTAAATTAAAAGATAAAGGCATACCATTTTGTTGCTATTTTAAGTGAATATGAGAAATGATAATAATATTATATAAGTAATATATTTACTTGTGAGGATGATGTTTGCTTATTTATGAAAAACATCTTCATTATGTGAGAAAATCCAACTATATAATTATGTAGCATCTTTTGCTAGAGAAATTTAAAGTCATCATTCAAGGATGTGGAAAGAGTAGCTAAACCTTTCATTTCTTTCAGCTTCATAAATTTGCCATGAATGTCTGGCTCTCACCTGGCAGGGCTTATGCCCCGGTTCAAAAGGTAAAAAACAATTTATATCTTTTTTTTAAAAAGTCACTCAATTCGGGAGGCGCCTTAGCCCAGAGATCCGGGCGGGATTCGCCATTTTCTCTCGGGTGAGTTTCTGAGACC
>NW_022196905.1:54856378-54867204 GCF_008632895.1 Mastomys coucha | reverse complement strand
AAAAAAAAAAAAAAAAAAAAAAAAAAAGTCACTCAATTCATTTATATTTAGTGTGGTGGTTTAAATATGCCTGGCCCATGGGGAATAGCACTACTGGACAATGTGGATGTGGTAGAATAGATATGACCTTGTTAGAGGAAGTACACCTCTGTGGTGGTGACCTATGAAGCTCTATCCAGTACAGATGACATAGTCTCCTCCTGGCTGCCTGTAGAAGCCAGTCTGTCCTGGTCATATTCGGATCATAATGTAGACCTCTTGGCTCCTACAGCACCATGTCGATTTGAATGCTGCCATGATACCTTCCATGACGATAATGGACTTACATTTTGAAACTGTAACCCAGCCCCAATTAGATGTTGTCTTTCATAAGATTTGGCTTGGTTATGGTGTGCCTTCACAGCAATGAAAACCCTACCTAAGACAATTAGTGATATAGAACTTTAGTATACATTGATTTTTGTCTACAACTTTCTAGAGTGAAATATATTTTATACTTGTGAAGTTACCTGTAGTGCCAAGGAAAAAGTGTAAAATTTCAAATCAAATAATTTTTGCACATGCATTCTCTATGTCAATAATTACTTCTCAATTTTTATGGTAAGAAAATTCAGCTAAAACATATTTTTACATGGTAGAGAAAAATGACTTTATATAGTTTCATGTATTTTAAGATCTTAGTGAATTTACTTTATATTGAATAAATATAATATCTTATGAAAATAAAATAAAACTATATTTAACACCTTAAGGTTTAATGTTGGCCTCTTGTCACCATATTAGTACCCTAGAAGTTATTCCCTCAATTGTTATAATTACTCACATAGCAGCTCCCTGACAAATTTGCACTTGTAAATAATGTAGTACATCTTACTAGATATTTTGAGAAGTTTTTGATTTATAGTCAAACCAAGAAAACACATGGAGATTCCCACATGTTCTCTGTTAACTCATATGCATTGGTTAATGCATCAACATTCAAAGAACACATTTTATCTTCTAAATAGATGGACATACATTGCATTGATATAACCACCACATAGATAATCTGATCAAAGTATAATACACACACACACATACACAGACACACACACACACACACACACACATACACACACATTCAGAGCATATCTCTATGCAGAGAAAAACATATTTAAATGCAAAATAATTTCCCACTTTTTGTTTTAAATGAATGTGATTCAATATGTAAATATAATCAGCAGTCTTGTTTTGTCTAGACAGTATTTCTTGTGATAGCAGTTGTATGAATAACATAGAATGGTGATGATAACATAATCCATCCTGCAATTCTTTGAGTTGTTTAAATGTGTCAGTGCTAATAAAAAGCAGTTAAATTTTTTTATCTTATTAAATTTATAAGTGTAATCTTTGAGGAATAAATTTTAATGTTATTTAGTCATAATGAGGATAATGTCATAGTTCAATAAACATCTAAATTTTATAGGCTTCAGTAAAATAATACAGGGTCCCATAAACAAATCTGTTACCTATATCATAGAGACTGTATTTATATAAGGAGTTATTAAATAGCTATTGCTAGGCTGTTGTTCTGTTATATCTGATTTCTCTTCAAGATGAGTTATTTTTAAATGAGTAACTATCTGAAGTATTTATAGAAATACACACTAGCCATTATAACATTTATTTGCTTTAAATACATTATGCTATTTAATTGATTGTTGTTTCTGTTATTTTGTATGATTTTGCCTTTTTTGAGTATGACTAGTATGTAAAATGTGTCAAGATGTGTGGGTCTTATTGCCAGAGGTTTTCGATGGAGATCTCTGGCCCGGCTTGGTGAAGGAGCCCTTTGTGGAGGGAATCAAGCAAGCAAGGACTGGGCAGTCTTTGCCCTGTCTTCCAGGACGCTCTGTTTCTCCCCTCTGCCCTGTACTGAGTTGGTCGGGCTGGGCCGACAAGCCGACTAACCAGTGAGGCGTGCGGCCCAAATTCAGGCTGCTTTTTGGGAGAGCAAATCTCTTCCCAAGTGTTAACAGGTCTAAGAACAGAAGGCTCAGACCGTGGAGTAGATCTTTCATGTGCTTTACTTCCCTAGATACCATACATATATATATATATATATAGTTTTGGGGGATCATTCAGATTTCGGCAGCAGTTATCTTTCATTGGTTTGGGCTGAGAATCTTTATTTGCATGTAAGAGGGCTTGACCAATATTACACAGCTCTCCTGTTGGGGCCTTTGTTGGGCTGAAATCTGAGCCATTGGTCTCAGAGCTATCACTGAACGCTTACGGTCCCTTTTGAACAAATTTACTTTGCTCAGTGGGTCTCTGGGGTTCTGAGGTGGCCGCTCTACTGGACTCCAGCTGTCAGAACAGTCCATTGCCCCACAAAGATGTCTACAGAGTTAATTTCAATTTTCTTTCTATAAGAAAACTAGACCTAAAATTTAAACAGAAAACGACAATATAGTGGTCAAATACACTGGTCAAATCTTTGAGTAGAAAGCAAATCTCATTGAGGGTAAATACTTAAGTTGTCCAAATAAAAGATTTGATGCTAATAAATAAAGATTGCTTTATTTTTTCATATTTGGAAAAAATATTTAAATGTGTGATATTAAGTAGATAAGTTATAAAATACAGAGATCTGTACAAATTTTTGTAGACTTATTCAGAGTTAGTTTAGAATCACAAAACATATATGGCATTGTTTGGGAAGATGTTTCATGAAATACAGAAAAGGCAGATAAATTGTGAGTAGAGGAAAGCATGTAAAGATGCATAAAAGGAAATGGAGCTCTGAAAGATGAATGCAGGACTTAATAGTTCACTCTTCTTGTTATTCTACGGAATGAATATTTTTCCCGGTAAAGGTTATATTCAGATTTTTAAATTTTTTACTGCTCTATAAATCGCGTTTTGAAATAGGTCCTAGGTGTTTTGGGAAAGATTTCTTTCATTTTTAACTGTGTCTCTGAGGTGTGTGTGTGTGTGTGTGTGTGTGTGTGTTCATGTGTATGTGTGGTACATAAACATATGGTAGTGGTGTGTGTCTGTGTATGTCTATGTTTTTATATGTGTGTGTGTATGTGTGTGTATGTGTGTGTGTCTTTGTGTGTGATATGTGGCACATGTATGTGTGAAGTATGTGTCTATGGGAGTATGTGTGTACGTCTGTTGACTATGTCTGTGTGTTTGTGGATGTTTAGTGTACACGAGTGTTTGTGTCTGCAGTGGTACATCCCAAGATTTATTATTCTATGCTGAGACCAGAACTTGAGTCTTGTGAGAAAGCAGTATCTGCACTTCTTTCCCCCTCAATCTTATTTGTTTTATTTTATTTTTTCTGTTTTGTTCACAATATTGGGGGTGAGAACTTCATTCACGTGACATTCATTAACATCATTCTCAATCCTACTTCCTCTTCCACAGGTTTTCTGGGCCTTTTTCTCTTAAAATCTTCTCAGACCTTCTTTCATGACGTTTCCATGATCTGTAGGTGTAGGAGGTACTTTGCACATGTATCAGTCTGGGTTGAGCATCCCAATGTTGTGGATAATTGTAGCTTTCCACTTGTTGCCGAAATAAGTATCTCTGTACGGGTTAATATTTAACTTTATTCATAGTTATAAGACTAGGAACTTAGGAAGCAATTAGAAACCACATTGATTTAGGAAGCTGTCAGCAATAGGTCTCATATAGTTTATGGCAGATGTAGATACTGGTTGCTGGTAAGGCTTATAATATCAAGCATGGATTCCCTATTGATCAGACATTAAATATAGTTTGACAGAAAAAGATTTTCACCACTGAACCATCCCTGTTTTCTAAAGTTTTATTTGAAAAATTAAAAGACTGAATTGTTTAACATTTAGGATAAAACACATTCAACTTATATTTCACTATATCAACAAAAGAATGAAATAGGAATTATTTCATGAGATTTTTCTGGGAACGTGAAACAAAAATTAAGCCCAAATATCAGAATTCTAAATTTATCTAACTATTTAACATAAACATACATAATGATTAATAAAGTCCAGATAGTATTCAGATTGTTGTAAAATAGTAATCCATAAAAACATTAGAAAAACACTACTCATATGCCATGGATGTAGAAACTGAAGCACACTCATATCTTCAATAGAACAAGCAAGTAGGGCTGATTACGGTTAAGGCAAGATTTAACACCAGATCAATCCATTTTGTAATGTAAGCCCTCAACCACAATGGCATCTCTAGAAATGCACAGAAAGTATGGAGTTATCAATGTCATTTATGGAAAAGTTATATAGTGCACATAGTTTCACCTAGATCTCATTTTTACTAGCTGTGGATCATATATATTTTATTATTCTGTAAATTCTAATAATTATTTAAAATAGTGACTGAAATTAAGGGATTGAAGTTCATTAGAGTAATTTCACATAAGACAGTTAACAAATAAAATAAAATAAAATGGCACTAGTCTATAGCAAGTTTGAGATTAAGCAAACTGAGTAACATGTTAACCTGAAAAATAAAATGCTAGTGACATTGTATTTGGTGACAAAATCCTGACTTAATTTATTCACTGTGGTTGCCTAGAATGCATTCCCTTAGCTGGGATCCAGGTCTTAGCTGACATTGAGATCTTATGATAGATGATGACAGGTTTATACCAGACAGTATAATTGAGCGATAGACACGGGCACTTTCTTACTATGCTGCAAAAATAATGTCCAGCTTGGGATTTAATTTCTCATCTCAGAGGCCTCTGAGAACACAGAGAAATTTTTCTTTGCTATAAAGT
This sequence comes from Mastomys coucha, assembly GCF_008632895.1. Taxonomy (NCBI): domain Eukaryota; kingdom Metazoa; phylum Chordata; class Mammalia; order Rodentia; family Muridae; genus Mastomys; species Mastomys coucha. The sequence continues at coordinate 54,862,427 of NW_022196905.1, read as the reverse complement.
TATCACAAACTATTTCAGCTTCATGGTATGGTACAAAAACCTATAAAATTGGAAGTGAAATCTCAATCTTCAGTGTGGTGTATTACAAATTATACATATATACATAGTTGTATGTATGTATGTGTATATGTATATATGTATGTAGTTTTCTAGGGTGTCTGAAACACTGTACTAAAATATGTGTATTTTCATACAACTGAAATTTGTATTTCAAAATTTTCTAGGTTGTGGAGATTTAAAGTCTGAAATCATACTCGGTGCTTCTGAATGCCCTGGGCCTTTTTTTTTTTTCTGTCTCTTTGCCTTTTTGTTTCTCTAAAGCAGTCATTGGCTTTCTATGGAAGATAAATGCCTTCAGTGACACTCATATGACTTCTTCCATGTGGGTTAGTCTCTAATTTTATTTTAATATTAATAATATTACATAAATCAAGACTATTGTAATTTTCTCTGTTTAATAGTATTTCATACTAAAAGATACTAAATTAAATATGGTTCTCTTAGATGTACTGGCAGGACTTCTGAGACAATTATTTTTGAGAGATATTATTTAATATAATACAAATGTTCATGAAAATGTAACAATTTCCAATTCCTTTAATGAAGTTTAGATACTTAAAACAGTTGTTATAATAATTTTTATAAAAAAAGTAGCTTAATAGAATTTCAGAGAACCAGATATAATTTTATAATACCTGCACTCTGGAAATACATTTTTTTTTGATATCATAAAGAAATAATCTCAATGTACATGGCATTTAATTTCTGGACCAATATATCAGGAACAGAGGATGCACAAATATTTGAATGAAATATTTAAGAACTGTGGTGTTTCATTGAGAAGAAGTTTAAAATAAGGAATCTGACAAAAACAGAGGACTTTACCAAGATTGATAGACATGACCCAGAGTATTGAGGCTTGAAGGAATAGAAAGGCAAGAATCCAGGATTTCTTCTTTCTTATTGAGTGAGACCATTGATTTTCTACTATCCTCACCTAAACTTGTTGTCATGCCAACTGAAGAGTTGTCATTGTGCTGTCAACAGAAACACTGGCTTTGGGACTGCAACAAATAAAGTAATTCAACAAGTGTTGTAGAGTTTCCAATGTACATATTTCATAGAGGGTATAAACTTTTTGTAATGATGAAAGGCAGTTGTGGGGCAGTGGTCTGTTCAGGCAACTTGGACCCAGTTGAGTAATAGGCCTAGAACTCTTGAGCCCCAGTGGGCAATTTCTGCCTGCAAGGAGCAGAAGGACTCCGGCTATAATTCCTGGGTCCTTGGCTCCTGTTTCAGTCACAACCTCTCACAGTTGCCTCCGCAAGAGATGTGTGCTCTGTCAGATAGACAATGCCCCGAACTCCCAGCATTCTAGCTGGACCCTACCCCTAGTCATCTGACCACAGCCAGGTATGGCCTGCCCCACAGACATATAGCCATGCCTCACACACTATAAGGGGCAGCTCACCCCCTCCCTTCTCTTTTTCCTTCTTCCTCTCTCTTCTCTCTTTGTTATCTTTTTTTGCCTTCTTCCTCTCTCTCTTGCTTTGTCCTCTCTTGCTTCTTTTCTTCCTCTTTTTCTCTTTGTTCTCTCTCTTGCCTTCTTCTTCTCCTTCTTCCTCTCTTGCTCTTTGTCCTCTTGCTCTCCTCTCTTGCTCTCTTGCCTTCTTCCTCTCCTTTTTCTCTCTCTCTCTTTCTCTTTTTGAAGTTCAGCTCTTGAGTCATAACATGTTAATTTTGAACAGGATTGGTGTAAAAATAATCAGTTTTCTGTTAAAAAAGACTTTTGGAGATTGAAGAATGTTTTACATGGCTACCATTGTTTGCAATGTAACAGTCATGTCTCATTCTCCATTCTTAAGTTACTTATAAAATCCATTTACATGCTTTTATACAAAAGAATCATGAATGGATTTGGTTATCTGTAACTCAGCATCTTAAACATTAGATTAAATAGATTTTATTTTTTATAACACTAATTGAAAAATTCACATTCAAGAAATTTTAACATGTGAAGTGAGCCATAAAATAACTGTGATCCACATGATCTGTTGACTTTCTTATTTAGCCATTTTCATGAGCCCATCGAGGCTAACTTCCTCATGATGTAAATTTATCTGGCAGTCAATTTTCAGAAACAATCACATGGCAGTTCATTTGTACCAGTGGATTACCAAGTAATCACAGGAGCAGCTCCTTTCATTTTACTAAATAATTACAGTTGTTCTTGATAGAACTATTTCTGTTAAAGGTCACTCACAATTTCTATTATAATATCTCTCTCATTTCTCAGCTCTTTAATTTATTTTCAAGTTACAATTGATAGTTCTGTCTGGATAGGATGCTTTTATTAGAAAATTACATAAATCTGTCTCCCAGATATTTAAAGAAAAGTTACCTCTATTCTAAAGTGAATATTTTGCAAGTATCCTTCCTTGAGAATCCACCCTTCCTTTAAAAACATAGAAATTATGTGTTGCCTTAAAAGGTGAATCCAAATGGTGCCTCAATTTTTTTTATTAGATATTTTCTTTACTTAAATTTCAAATGTTCTTCCCATTCCTGGTTCCCCTCTGAAAAACCCCTTATTCCCTCATCCCCCACCCCAGGCATTCCCTTACACTGGGCCATAGAGTCTACACAGGACCAAGGCCCTGTCCTCACATTGATGACCAACTAAGCCTCTGCTACATATGCAGCTGGAGACATGAGTTCCACTATATATACTCTTTGGTTGGTGGTTTAGTCCCTGGGAGCTCTGAGGATTCTGGTGTTCCTCCTATTGAAAGACTGAATTTAGAAATTTGGGAAAAGCATGTTAGTGGAAATGTATTAATGTATAACCTTTACTTAAAGAAGGCATAGGAAGTCTCTGTAACAAGCCAGGAAGGTGGACTGGTCAGTTCCAGGAACAAGATAGCAGTCAGCTGTTAAGAAGATAACATTGCCCAGAATAAGGAACAGGATAGCGGTCAGTCATTAAGAAGATAGCGTTGACCATACCACATTCCTCTAGACAATGGGTGTGCAAAGTGACTTCCTTGTGATCTGGTTCAACTAGGTAGTGGGTTCCTTTAGAATTTTCTGTTGTTCTCATGCTATGTATCCTTGGTCCCATCACCCCCCTTGGGTTGTGGTTTTTCCTTTTAAATACCCTTCACTTCTTGTGTTCAGAGTCGAACCCCTCTGGCCTGCCAGGCTATGAGTACAACCTCAGATCTGACATGAATAAACTTCATGTGATTGCAGCAAGTTCGGTCTCTCGTGAGTTATTGGGTGGTCATGTCATCCCGAGACTTGAGTAAGGATCTCCCCAGTTCTAGGGGGTCTTTCACTATGGGACTGCAAATCCCTCAGCTCCTTGGGTCCTTTCTCTAGCTCCCTGTGCTCAGGCCGATGGATGGCTGTGAGCCTCCACTTCTGTATTTGTCAGGCACTGGTACAACCTCTCAGGAGACAGCTATATCAGGCTCCTGTCAGAAAACACTTGTTGGCATCCACAATTGTATCTGGGTTTGATGATTCTATATGGAATGGATCCTCAGGTGGAGTAGTCTCTTGATTGTCATTCCTTCAGTATCTGCTCTACACTTAGTCTCTGTAACTCCTCCCATGGGTATTTTGTTCCCCCTTCTAAGAAGGATCAAAGTATCCACACTTTGTTCTTCCTTTTTCTTGAGTTTCACTTGGTTTGTGGATTGTATCTTGGGTATTCCAAGCCTCTGGGCTAATATCTGTTGCCTCCTCCCCCCTTCCCCCCTCTAACTCCCTGGCAGAGTTGACCTTGTGAGCCTGCAGGCAGCCACCTGCTGAGACTAAACAATGGCCTGCTACACTGCAGTTTGCCTTAGAGGATTTAGGAGGAAGCTACACCTGGCTGTTGACACCTACTTGCCAGAGGACCTGCTGACTTGTGAACACACCTACCTGCTTGGGAATTTTAAGTTGGCCTCTCTTGTCTGCTGCTTTGTTTATGTTATACATAGACCTTGTTCCTAGAGATTTTCGTTTTCATTTTTGCCTGCCTATAAACGTTCAAAATACCCCCAAGTAAATAGATGCCTTGATAGAAACCTACTTGGTGTCTCTGTTCTCCTGACTGTTTCATTTTGCAGGTCCGAATCTAACCTCCAGCTGAAGCAAACACAGACCCAAGTGGGACTGCCAGTTCCACTTGATATCCACTTCTCAGTGAGTGTATACCATGTGTGCTCTTTTGTGATTGGGTTACCTTACTCAGGATGATATCCTCCAGATCTGTCCATTTGCCTAAGAATTTCATAAAGTACTTGTTTTTAGTAGCTGAGTAGTACTCAAGTGTATAAATGTATATATTAAAATAAGGCTGCTTGTTAGCACCCAGCACAGCAGATATATGGGCGGGTCTACAGACCTGTCACCAGGGCAATGGCCACCATATTCCCAGAATCCATTGGGTTCAGCTCCCACCTTTACCTGGACTGCTACGTCACAACATATATATATATATATATATATATATATGTACTTTCCTCCATCTCTCTCTCTCTTCCTTCTCTCCCCTCTCTCTCCCTTCACGCGCTGCGGTCCTTACCCCCCCTCCTAATTAAACTTCCAAAACACAGAGCTGCTTGTATCTGGTGTCTGTGGACACGCCACCACGAGCCAAACACTATCATTGGTGCCGAAACCCGGGAGCACGGCGGTTTGCTTCCACCGCCGGAGCAGACCCGGGCCTCCCGTGTGGCAGGCAAGAATTCTACCCCTGCCCTTGTGGACCCGTCCCACCCCTTGCCTCTCGGCGCCCCCTCTATGCTCTTAGCTGAGTGTCCCGCGGGGCCGGAAGTGTTTACTTTGAAAAAATTAGAGTGTTCAAAGCAGATCCGAGCCGCCTGGATACCGCAGCTAGGAATAATGGAATAGGACCACGGTTCTATTTTGTTGGTTTTCAGAACTGAGGCCATGATTAAGGGGGCCGGCCCGGGGCGACTAAGGCGCCGAGGCCAAGGGCCGGGCGGGTCCACAAGGGCGGGAGCCGGGGCGGGCTGCAGCGGAGAGTCCCATCGCCTGCTGCTGCTGCTGCTCCTGCTGCATTTCATCCTGCTCCCAGTACACTCATCGCTGCAAGCTGCAGCGGCTGCTATTGACCAGGCAATATAGGTATGTGACTTCACCGCCCCCTCACCAGACACCATAAGACATAACCACGTGAGCCGTAACCCACTCAGGCACCATTCAGCTCTGTGTTTTTTTCCATTTACCAGATTGCTCATAACCAGCCACACAGACACCAGCATATTAATTAATAGGATCAGTCAGGGGGAAGACCTCCAGATTTCCAGATAAGGTCTGGCCAACCTTCTCTGGAATTGATGGAATACAGCCCCCCCTTGGCATACGCATTAGGACTTCTGCCACTGGGTGCCCCTCCCTCGGAAATAACTCTCAGCCCTAATACTTACCGGGCTACTACACCCCACAAACCCCTGGATCCAGGGTGAGTTACTTTCCCCTGCAGGCCACCGGGCCCTGCCAAATTGCCACTAGGGTTTCTCTGGTACGAACATCCAACCAACCCCCAGTGAGTTCCAGAATGTCTTCGACCAGTTTCTCCAGGCACCCCACAGGGTTCTCTCCTGGAAAATCTCAAATCTTTAAAACTAACGCCTGATCTGAAGGCATCAAAATTAATATATCTCTGCAATAAGGTCTAGGTTAAATATCAACTAGATGGGAATTCAAAATAGCCACTTAATGGTACTATAGACCCAGCTATTTTAAGGGGTCCTAATGCATACTGCTGGCAAACTGGTAAATGGAAGGAGGTTCCCCTATGTTCAAATATTCATCTATCTCTGTTCTAATTCCTGCTTGTGTTCTTCTTGTTCCCCAACTCAACTTCTCTTAGCCATGAAGCCTACACAACCTCAGCCTTCTCTAGACGACTCTATTGTCTCCAGGGGAAAAAACCGAGCTGATGAGGCAGCTAGAACTGCAGGCCTTAGGGGCCTAGACTCGTCTCATCCTCCCCAAGACATTCTTACACTACAACCTACATCTCTACCTT
>NW_022196905.1:54850473-54850723 GCF_008632895.1 Mastomys coucha | reverse complement strand
CCCAGTTGTAGATATGATAGCTGCCCAACATAAGAGGGCAATCCAAGTTGTGCCACTCTTGGTTGCTATAGGCATAGCCATAGGTGTCTGTACTGGAGTTGCAGGGATAACAACTTCTATGATCCAATATAATACATTCACTTCTCAGTTTCAAAGCGATTTTCAAAAACTGTCTGAAAATGTGCTTACTATCCAGAAACAGATCGACTCCTTGGCAGCCGTGGTGCTTCAGAACAGGCAAGGACTAGAT
>NW_022196905.1:54849777-54849903 GCF_008632895.1 Mastomys coucha | reverse complement strand
AGAATCCATTGGGTTCAGCTCCCACCTTTACCTGGACTGCTACGTCACGACATATATATATATATGTGTGTGTGTGTACTTTCCTCCATCTCTCTCTCTCTCTTCCCTCTCTCCCTTCTCTCTCCC
>NW_022196905.1:54798021-54849767 GCF_008632895.1 Mastomys coucha | reverse complement strand
CCAATTAAAGTTCCAAAACACAGAGCTGCTTGTATCTGGTGTCTGTGGATGCGCCTCCGCGAGCCAAACGCTATCACTGCAAATGTTAAATTTTTAGACAAGAATAAATACATCAAATTAGAGTCAAACTCCCACAGCCCACTAAACACTAAGAAAGCTGGGAATATTGAGCAGAGGAATTAGGAAGCCCTTTCCCTAATGGCCCTCTGTGTCTACAAGTCTTATTCCTCAAGTCAACAAAACATGTAACAGCCATGCTTCCCCAATAAAAGAACAAGATGGAGTCTGGTATTGCACCATCTAGCAAAATTGCAAAGTCATTCCTTTTAGACACCTAAGAATAATTTTATTTCATTTTGTGTACAATAAATATATTTGGGATTATATCTTAGATATGAATTTGACAAGTAATGTTTTGGCAATTTTCAAATGATAATAGACACTGTTCTCTGAATCATTCTGCATGGTTGTTTTATATTACCATCTTTCAGGGGATGAGTGTTTCCAATATCATAGTTACTAGCATTTAAAAATATAGGTACACCTGCATTGATACTGTGTGAGTGTTTGTGTGTGTGTGTGTGTGTGTGTGTGTGTGTGTGTGTATACCATTGACAATGGCTACATTCAAGGACTGTGTACTGTTCTTGAGTCAGATTGGATTCCTATAGATTAATGTGATGTAATCTATTATTCAAATATAATTATTTTTCAATTCCTGACCCATATTAAACAAAATAGAGAATATATATAGTATTTACAAACTTATTTGTCAGGTAATTGTTCTTAAAATCTTGAGCCACAAGTTATCATAAGATGTTTAAAAAGTTACTGAATATATGTGGTAATTGTAAATGGCAGAGGAAAGATTTAAGTTTATATACTTGTTTATTGTTTATTAAGTATATATTTCTTTTCTTTTTAAGTTGGAAATATGTTTTCTTATATAACTAATTATAAAATTTTTAGTATAATATTTTTAAATTTTTGAAGAACTTTTCTGGGTGTAAAAATGGCCCATGTGATTTCTTTTTAAGATTATTATGAAAGAGTGCCATGATTATAGATAGTTAGGGATTACATAAAAATTTATACTGTATAATAAATTATGGAACATTAGTAGCACTGATACATTTTATTGATAATATTTTAACTCATTTCAAAAATGCATAGTATATGTAGATTCATTTCTGTATATTTTCCTTATAGATTTTTAGTATTGCTGTTTTAAGATTTTTAGTATAAACTTAAATTCTCCCTTTTCTTGAAAAGAATATAAAAATCAATCCTCTTTATTGTACATTTTTTAAAAATTACTCATATGTTCCCAGAACTTTACTTTTGAAATACATTTCTTTAAAGAAAAATAATTTTAATATTTGTTTGGCATTTTACTTATTTTTTTTCTCATTTTAAAGATGAAATACTCCTGATGACTTTCTATCATTTCAATGTACAGATTTAAGCAGAAATACAAAGCATTCAAGGGTAGCACCAGCTATACAATGATGTATTTTTTAAAAATCTATTTATGTATTTGCATGTGTATGGATGTTTTTTTCTGTATAATACCTGTGTCCCATGTACATAGACCCCAGAAGAGGGTGAACATAGAAGCCAGAGAGGACACTAGATGCCTTAAAAATGGAATTACAAACAACTCAAAGTCACCATGTGGCTTCTGGTAATCAACTCAGGGTCCTGTGGTAAGGCGACCAGTGCTCTTAACAATGAGATGAGACAGGTACACAGACCAATATATTGTATTTGATGCTGACCTGCTTTATTGGACAACCTACCACAAGACAAGACATAAAAACTAAACAACAAGCAAACAAAACGTTGCCATTTGAAAAGAGCTCAGCAATCAAAATGTGAAATAATCTAGTATACAATGCTTGTAATCTAATTTTGTACTAGTTCATTTTTCTCCATTTACAGTGTTACTGATTTAATGGATTTGTGGTTATATTTATTATTCCTGTTTATTTTATTAGTCTAGGTGTTTGTACTTTATCAGATATTTTAATAGTGTCCTAAATATTGTCAGATTCATAAGTGTTTTCTATTTCATATCTTTTAATTCTGTCCTCTATTTTTTGTCATTCCAATTTTTAAATTTATCTATATTTTGAGGTGTTTGTACATATTGCATCAAAATTACTATACCTACTTCAGCTTCTCCCATTATAATACAACTGCCCCATAATTTCATCTCTTTCCCTCTCTCCCCCTCTGTCTCCCTCTCCCCTTTCTCTCTTTCTGTCTCTCACACACACTCTCAATAACTTACTTACCCCTTTAGTGGTTTCCATATGCTTGAGTGTGAGTCTGTTTGCTAATATGTGTGAACCTACCAGTTGCAATATCCTCCAAAAGGAAAACTTATTCTTCAGCACCCATTTACTGCAAAAAGGTCCTCACTAATGAGTGTGGCTTTACTATTCCATCTAGAGGCTCGATCTTGTATAGGTCTTGTTCAGGCACCAATAGCTGCCATGAGTTAATGATTTCATTAGCCATGTCATGTCTAGAAGACACTTGATAGCACTCATATTCTTCCTCCAGCTTTTCTTTCTCTCTTCCTTTTCCACAATATTCTCCGACACTTTGGTGTAATCAGGTTAATGTGGGATCTCAGTATTATACATCCAGCATTTGGAGCAGGTGTCCATCTCTACATTGACTGTTCTCACTTCAGGAAGAAATTGCTCTTATCAAGGGTTAACATAGCCTGTGTGTGTGTGTGGGGGGGAATTATTAACTACTATTTAGAAGACAAATTGACAAAAGCATAGCAAAGCATAAGAAGTTTATACTTAAAGTGACATTTCTCAACCTTTTTAATGTTGTAAACTTTAATATAGTTCCTCATGTTGTCGTGACAACTATTGAAGCTGTCTTTCTCTAACACATGTTTTTGGCACATTTTATTTTATTTTATTTTTAATTTTTCTAATTCAAAGCTGTTAGGTTTTTGTTTGTTTGTTTGTTTGTTTTTGGTTTTGTTTTTTTATTAGATATTTTCTTTATTTACATGTAAATTTCTCCATTCCCAGTTTCCCCTCCAAAAAACAAAGAAACAAACAAAACCAACAAAAACAAACCCCTGTTGCCTCCCCCTTTCCCATGCCTGCCACCCACCCTCTCCCACTTATTGGCCCTGGCATTCCCCTACACTGGGGCACAGAACTTTCACAGGGCTGAGCTCCTCTCCTCCTATTGATGATCAAATTGCAATCCTCTACTATACACATGCTGCCAGAACAATCAGACCCCTCCATGTGCAGTTCTTGGTTGTTGGTTGAGACCCTGGGAGCTCTGAGGGTACTAGTTAGTTCATATTGTTGTTGGTCCTGAGGGGCTGCAAACCCCACAGCTCCATTGGTCCTTTCTCTAACTCCTTCACTGGGGACCCTGTACTCAGATCAATAGATGTCTGTGAGCCTCTACATCTGTATTAGTCACATTTTAAAAAATATAAAATAACTGATCATGTGGCTTGTATCTTGATTGCTGATTGGTTTGTAACTTCAAGTCTGCCAATAATACTCTACACCTGCAATTCTGTTGCTCCTATTATGTGACAATTCTCAGTATATTAACAAGACAGTTGTAAACTCAATCTATAAAGCAGTCTTAGAAAGTTTAAGTATCTCAATTCTACTTACTATGTAGCTATGTAGTTTTATGTCTTTTTGTTGTTTGTTTCTTTTTATCTTTTGGGTTTACATTGTTGTTTGCTGAAACTCACAGACCATAAATGAAAACTAATTATATCTCTTTTCCAAGAATCTTAGATCCTAGGTAGTCAGTCTTCATTTTTTCTAATATTTTCATTTATACTTATATGTATTATTCTGAACAGTAACTTGATGTTGATATACAAATTTTAATGGATATGTTGCTTTGTTTTCCTTTATGGATTTATATTTACTAAGTTAAAAATTCTTTATGAGTTCTTGCACATTTATTAATTTCTCCTTTTTCTTGATTATTCTATTATATTTTGGTTTGTACACTGCAGTTTTATTTTTTGTAACCAGTAAACACATTTTCATTTTTAAAATTTGTTTATGTCTTACTGTCTTGCAGTATGGTAGATTTATTTTTTAGCAAAATGATTGTAATGATTTTTTAATGTTTATGTATGTGGTGAATACATATCAAACAAAAGTCTTATCTATGTTAGGGAATCATTAACGTACATCTTCTCACTGTTGAGCATTTGATCTAAGGTCCCCCCTTTGGATACTGAGAATCTCTTACTTCCCAGGTCTCTGGTACATAAAAAAGTGTCTCCCACATCCTACTTTCAAGGTTACCTGTTTCCATTCATTCTGCTGTCCCTCGGGGCTTCATTCCTGTCCCATACCACAATCCCTCATCATATTCCTCTTTTCATCTCCCATAGTTAAAACAATGGGCATTTTGATTATTAAGATTACTGGTCATTGCTTGTGTAATTATATAGTCATCAGGAGCAAAATCAGCAGTAGTTTTAATCTATTTAACCATGGATGCTTGTCAAGCTTTTAAATGTCTAAGAACATTTTACAGTCTACATTCACATTTTCAAATGTAGAGGAAGTTTGATCAAGCAACATCACTTCCCAAGGAAAAGATCATATCCAAATGCTTTCTATATCTATGTAATCTGGCTATGATTATATACATTTCATCCTCTGTCTGGAGCATAGAAACATCATTAATACATACCTTTATTCCCAAACAATGAAGGCAAACTTGCTTGTAGAAAGAAAGAGCCATGTTTGAAATAAGGGGCAGACAAACTGACTAGTAGAAGAATAATTTCACAGAATGATTCAGAGAGAGGATACACCCAATTCAGAAGAGAACCGCATAGAGAAGAGAGGAAATTTAATGCAGAGAGAGAGAGAGAGAAAGGGAGAGAGAGAGAGAGAGAGAGAGAGAGAGAGAGAGAGAGAGAGAGAGAGAGAGAGAGAAAACAGGATGATTTTACAAATATAGGTTGGAAGTGATGAAAGAACCAGCCAAAAGGAGCCAGAAGATTACGACAGATTGAGAGTGTTAGTTTGAGGTAAAGCGGAGCAACTGAGTCAGAAGCCAAGATAAGTCAGTTTGGATCAATCAGCTTGGAGAGGAGTTTGGGCAAGAACAACTGAGATTAACCAACCAGCCAGAGTTCAGAGAGAAATAGAGTTAATTCACCAGTAATCCACTGTGATGACAATTAAATATAGAAAGTAAATGTAGCTTTTACATACAAAAAGCTAAAGTTTCAAATAATACCTGTTTCACATGTGAGTATGATATTGCACTGTTTATAGAAATATCATACAGTAGGAATATAACTGTTAATTTATGTAAGAAATTAACAAAACTTTTTCATGTACTTTTCGTAATCTTTGTGAATGACATAGACTATTTTCCTTGTTCTTGCACATAATCCCTGGCTCTTAAGCTACTAAAGAATATAGTATAATAATAGAGTCATCAAATTACATCTATCTGTCATCATAAATCAGTATATTGACATTCACCTAACAATTGATTTTTCACAAAATTAACATCTTTTGGCCTAATATAATTTTCCGTAATTACAGCTTCCTCTTGTTACTATATCATTTATTTTAATTGAACACCAGCTTCCAGTGGAGATGCTGTTGAATATTTCCAGACTTGGGAGATAATCTTACTTTTGGTAGCCCTGGTATTTATATATTTCTCATATAGTTTAAGTGCAGTTTATAAATTACTATTAATTCTTTAAAATGTATAAGATCTTGTATTTTAACAGGGTCTGAGACCAGTTGTTCATTTTGTGAATTTTCATCATTTTCTGCCATTTTTTCCTCGGCAACTGGGAATGCTAGTGGGTAGACACTTTTCCTCAGTTTAATTAAGAGGCTCAATGTGCTCTGTATCTTGATCATCAATTTCATTATGTACCATAGGTTCACAGTTGATCAGTTCCTATTCTCTTTCTCTGTTTTCTTTCTCTCAAACCTTTGTACTATAATACCTAATCTTTCTTATGATTATGATATCTTTTGTGCTATATCTTATGTGCTTATGATTTCTCAAAGAAGAAATGAATCCAATAGTGATTCACTACTAGTAGTCACTCCAAAACTGAATTTCTAAGAATAATATAACATAGAATCCTGGAAACAATAAAATTTATGACTACCTAACTTTGCCGTGACATCACCAAAAGAAAGCTCATGATTTTTCCCAAAGATTTCCTATAATGATATCACTAACCAGCATTTCACAGTGTTTGATGTTAATATACTTTAAATTAATTTGAAACCAGCAAAGTTTCTAGTGTCCTTAGGGTCCTGATACCTTCAAAATCTCTCTTGACCCTGGCAGCTTCAGTTCAAATAAAAATTTGACATCACTTATGGGAAGCCTTTGAAGTGCAGAATCCTGAACCCACAGTGAATCTACTTTAAGTTGAAAAAAAATTAAAGGAAAGTAAAATGTAAAACCTTTCTCACAGCCATTATTTTTCATTTAATACTTTACTTTTTAAAATTTATATTCATTTTTTTTTTGGAATTTAGTATAACATATCTACCCCTCCCCCTATTCTCATATACACCTCAATTCTTTTTTATTAGATATTTTCTTTATTTACATTTCAAATGATATCCTCTTTCCTGGTTTCCCCTCCATAAAATAAAACCCTATTGGCTTTCCCCTCCAACTGCTCACCATCCCACCCTCTCCTGCTTTCCTAGCCCTGCCATTCACCTACACTGGGGCATAGAACCTTCACAGGACCAAGAGCCTCTCTTCCCATTAATGATCAACTAGGCCACCCTCTGATACATATGCAGCTGCAGCCATGAGTCCCACCATTGCTCTTGGTTGGTGGTTTAGTCCCTGGGAGCTCTTGGGGTACTGGTTAGTTCATATTGTTGCTCCACCTATGGAGCTGCAAATGCCTTCAGCTCCTTGGGTCCTTTCTCTAGCTCCTTCACTGGGGACCCTTTGCTCAGTCCAATGAATGGCTGTGAGCTATTCCTTTACCAACCAACATCTATATTTTCTCTTCCTTTTTTTGTTTTCAACTCTAAAGTCAGAGTTAGGCTGATTGTATCTATTTGTATATATTGTATTCTACTGAAACATCATTCACTTATCCAAAGCAATGTTCTTAAAACAAACTCTCTTTAAGGAGCAATCATTCATCAATAGTGCCTCTGCTAGGCATAAAGCTTCATGTCTTTGGTGTGGCTTGAGCTTGCACAGATCTTGTGACTGCTATCACAATTGTGCTGAGACTGTATAAACAGCTGGCCTTTTGTGTCTGAAAATGGTACTATTTCTCTCTATTCATCTACCACCTTGGATTGTAAAAGTCTTTTGGGCTCCATTTCTACAGTGATCCAGGATTTTTGGAGGAGGTGTTGTGATATAGTATTTCCACTTATGGCATGCTCAGTTGTAGTCGTTTAATTGCCAGCTACTAAAATTATAACTTTGTCTTTTAAGGTTTGAAAGCTACATTCTCTGTGGGTATAAATAAAATTCATTAGAATTCAGTTCAGTACTAGGTCCAGTAGTACAGCAGAATTCAGCTTTACCATTCTTAGCATATTCTGAAAGGATACTTTATCATCAGTTACTACTGTACCACTCTTCACAATACACAGAAAATTTTTAAAAAGTCCATAACAAATGAATTGATAATAAAATGTAATATAGTTATTCCATATAAAATTATTCAGCTATTGAGAAAAATGAAATTATAATTTTCAAATATATGGATTATACTGGGAATAGTCATTCGGATGGGGCAACCCTGACTCTGAAAGACAAATACTTCATTTTTTTCTCTAATTTATGTATGTAACTTTTGATTATTAAAATACATCTTTCATTTAGAACAGCTACAGAAGTCAGGAAAGTAGTATTTAGCTAACAGATTGGGAGACTTTTCAAAGAGTAGATTATATAATGTAGTAGTATAAAGACTCAAAGGAGATTAATTAAACAAGAAGAAAATTGAGTGGGGGATGAGAGAATAGCATAGGGAAAAAATATAAAAATAAATAACTCTAAATATATTTCTAGCAAGTCACACATATATGAGAGAGAGAGAGAGGATGGGAGAAGGTGGAAAGGGAAACTAAGAGAGAGAATGTTATTTTATAAAATAATATCAGCACTTTTAGTAATCCCAAGTTGGGTATTGGTTGATAAAGTAGTCAATACCATGAAGGGGTTAACTCTTTTAGAATTGATTAAGAGTGAAGTCCTATTGTCCTATTTAATGCTATTGAAGCACTATTATTTATCCCCCACTGCTTGATGATCAGACATTTCCTAAGACAGATTATATTTAAGTAGATACTGAAGGAATGACAATCAAGAGACTGTTCCATCTGGGGATTCATCCCATATACAATCAACAAACCCAGACACTATTGTGGATGGCAACAAGTACTTACAGGAGCCTGACATAGCTGTCTCCTGAGAGGTTCTGCCAGTTCCTTACAAATACAGAGCCAGACTTATCTCCCAATGGAGAGTAGAGAAAGAATTGAAGGAGTAATATGGGAATCATCAGCAACATAAGTATTCCATCTTTCTAACATCTTCAAGGATCAAAACTTTTGAGACAGAGAGAGAGAGAGAGAGAGAGAGAGAGAGAGAGAGAGAGAGAGAGAGAGAGAGAGAGAGAGAGAGAGACTAGATGACTAAAATGACTTTTTCTTCCTCTACAAATTTATGATCAAAGAACAAATATGTGTTAAAGCATGCTACATAGTAGCCTGGTTAGTACAGCTACTCTGCTCTAAATTTCCCCTTCTTATCTAAGCCTAACATTTATACTGGCAGCACATAGTAACATATAACTATAAATTGTAAGAAGAAAATCTTACACATGTTGGGTTAAGTGGACTTGCCCCATATCTGTAGGTGCTATGGGCAATATTTATAACTCTACCATTGAGATGATATACTACAATCTGCTAGTAATTTCTATTAAGATAAATAAAACTAAAATATTTGCATAATTTCAAAGGTTGTAATGTGGTATTTTAAACAAAACCATGATTTTGTTAATAGGATTTCAATTGAAATAAAGGCCTGTATGAAATATCTGCTTCTAAAGACTAAGCATCCAAATAAAGTTCTTAGGAAAAAATAAATAGCCATGCTCAGTTATCTGTAAACCTAGCAGGTAGGCTCATTCGCTCAGGGGTTGGCCTTTCAGTTAATTGAAGTTTTCCAGTATAAAAATGTAAGCATTGACTTCTGCTCTTCTCTGAAAACAACCAAAACCAAAACCTAAAGGCAGAAATATTTGTTTTAGCTCACAAATTCAAATGTTTCTGTTTATAATTACTCTCCTCTTTGTTTTGGATGATGAAGACACAACACAATTATAGCAGATTATAATGCTCATTTCAGGCTAGCCAAAAAAAACAAAAAAACAAAAACAAAAACAAAGAGAGAGAGAGAGGACAGAGAGAGAGACAGACAGACAGACAGAAAGGAAGAGAGATGGAGAGACAGACAGACAGAGAGAGAGAGAGAGAAAGAGAGAGAGAGAGAGAGAGAGAGAAAGAGAGAGAGAGAGAGAGAGAGAGAGAGAAAGAGAGAGAGAGAGAGAGAGAGAGAGAGAGCCTGATGATTCTTTGAGAACAATTAAGACAAATACTTGGTAAGTAAAAAGCCCCTGGACTAAATAAAGCATTGGTTTGATCATGAAGAAAGAATTATTCAGTGGCTGAATTATATTTAAGCAAAACTTCACATCTAATGTGCTTTTCATTAAAATTCAAATGTTATTTTTGAATCAAAATAGCTTACTTTATTAAAACAAACTAAAAATTAATTACATCAGCATAAAGGAAAACAACAAAGAGATAATTATGTATTTGTAACACCCATTTCTCTTTCTAATATGTGGAATATAGGATATAAACCAATTAGATTATCTTACTGGGCTTCAAAAAAACTCTTCTTTTCATATTCTAAAATCTGTCAGTTGAGTAACTATGATTTTTGAAAACTTATTTTGTTATTTTTCATCCATTTAAATGCAGTATTAGTAGTGACTGTTCCCAATTTTTCCAATGAATATATTGTAAAGGTTTAATAACTTGATTCTTCTTTTTCTTTTTCTTATTGTGATTTCATAAGACAAATGCACAGATTACCAAGTGTTCATGAGAGCTGCATGTCAGATAAAGAGCAAAGGAAATAAAAACAGTTTTTACCTAAAAAAAAGTTTTACCTAACTCAAAGGTGTATATGCCAAGGATTGTAGAATAAGTCATATTGAAGGGAACTTAACTCACTGTTGTATAATCTCTTAAATGAGTATCAGGAAACCCAGATATCTCTCTTTTTGACTCCAGCTTGCCACTGACTTCCTTCTACTACCAAGTTCCCTCCAGTGCATACTGCTTCTTCTCATCTCCAAAGTACTAAAGTCAAACAATCATGAGCTGTAACCATGACCTCAAATATAATGTCCATCATTTATGTGTATACCTCGCATATTTTATGGAAGCAATAATCATCACATTAATGCTGTCAAATAGTGGCAAGGTTTACTGGGACCAACACAACTAAAACAACATCTTCTGATTCTACTTGATGCCTAATATCTGGAGGAGAACTGAAACATGTCCCTTCAGTTACATTTTAGAATCAATATTCTTGGTTTAGGTTTAAATAATGATTGGTTAAACATCATTCATATGATTTTAGTTAGTGACTAAATATAAAAATGCTATAATTCTTTTTATTATGTATTAATGTTGACAGTGTCTAAAGATTTTGATAAAACTGAAATTTTAAATAATTTTTAATTTTTGTTTATATGTGTGTGTATTTCTATTAGATGGTGTGGGTGTGCTAAGTGTATGCAGGTAATCTAGAATACAGAATACAAAAGACCATAGCATTGGGATTATACACAAATGTAACCACGAGCTATAAAACTGAGCTAATGTTCTCTGGAGTACCAGCAAGCACTCACATACACTGAGCTATTTCTCAGCCACACAGTTTAACTAATTTTAACTTCCATATACTATCTGTTTTAGTAGCTCACAGACATATACCTACAAACAAACAAAAAGAATAATATTTAAAGAAATTGGGGCAGGAACTACACAGCTGTGTAGTTCTAAGTACTTGTTGCTCTTGTGTGGGACCCAAGTTTAGTTCACAACATCTACCCAGTAGCTAACGCCCATTCAGAACTCCTGATTCAGGCCAGCATATATCCTCTTCTGACCTTTGCCATTACCAATCACATATATGGTACACATATATACATGCTGGAAACAACTCATATTTATTAAATATTAAGTAAAAATAAACTAAAAAAGTGCTTTCAGGAAAAATAAACATATCAACTGCTGTCTATATTTCCCAAATAAATTTTTATTCTGTTAAATGAATCCAAATATTCTTAATAATATATTAACATTTTAGCAGGAATGAAACCAGTAATTAATAACATGTCATCCCAAGAGCATTCTAAGTTTATATAAGTTCATAGGCAAAATAAATTACAATATACTTCTTATGAAAGTTCAATAAGAATATAATGTATTTATAGAGTCACATCTTAATTGAGCTAAACTGAAATCAAAATTTTAATTGGATATGAAAGGTTTTTTTTTGTTTGTTTTTTTTGTTTTTCGAGACAGGGTTTCTCTGTGTAGTTCTGGCTGTCCTGAAACTCACTCTGTAGAGCAGGCTGGCCTCGAACTCAGAAATCTGCCTGCCTCTGCCTCCCAATTGCTGGGATTAAAGGCGTGTGGCACCACTGCCCAGCTTGGACATGAAATTTTATATTGTCACATCACAGATCTACTAGTATGATGGTACCAGATTTCTAATTTCCCTCATCTATTTTGAGAATACACATTACATTAAGTATGATATTCCAATTCACAAAAATAATGCTGTAACTTTTAAATGTCATTAAGACTTGTAAATATTACAATTAGAAAGCTATATTATCAGTTCTCTAACCATAATACATGTTTATTCAAGAATAACGAACTATTCAACTTCTTGGAATTAAATTTCACTCATAATAATAAATTTGTTTACAGGAAAAGAAAATTGTTTAAGTGTCATACAGGGACTATTTCAGTAAAAATTATAATCACTGAGACATTCATGACATTATAACATATGGAAATATTCTTTTCTTACAATGTGTACAATTTAAAATACAAAGAGCTATTTTGAAACAACCCTGTACATTTAAAATACATTTTATTTGTGACAGGAAGAACACCATTCAGCAAAAACTAAAGTATTTATAAATTGTCTTTTAACAATATTCCATTAACATAGAAGTATGTTTTTAAGACTGGAGCTGTAGTGCATGCTTGTGACCACAGCTCTCAACACATATGAATGTGCCGTTAATGAATTTAAGGTCTTTCTAGGGTAGAACATAAGTAGAGACCCTGAGACAAAAACAATAGATGTTACCACCAACAATGACAAGAAAGAAATAATAAAACTATTTTTCATGTGCAATAGACCATTCAAGTACAGAATGGCTAACAATTGTTTAACAAAGAATATCTAGAATGAAATCAAGTGTGCCTTGTGATTCTGGAAATAAAGTCACAGTATTGACATTCGTTGTCAGTAATCATGATAGGTTTGAGTCGGTTTATTTTGTTTTATAATTTATTAAGAATTTTATATGCACTGCATCTTTATCATCTATCTATGCTGGTATTATATAAAGGTACACTTATGTATAAATTTTGCATTATACCTAGAAATAATATTTTTCAAACTTTCCCAAATTTAATTATTGATAATTCCTTCAACTTGATTTCCATTATTCTCTTATATATCCATATATATATATATATATATATATTTAAAAATTAGTTCCAGTTTTTTATATTTTTCATAAGCTATATTTTGATCATAATCTTTTAACTCCCCCAACTCTTTGTGGATACTTTCCCCCATATCTTCCTTTCTAACTGCGGATCCTTATTCTCTCCCTCTCCCTCCTCTCCCTCTCCCTGTCCCTCTTCTTCTCCCTCTCCTTCTCCCTGTCTCTTCCTCTCCCTCTCCCTCTGTCTAACACCCTGACTTCCTTCCTTCTTGTCTTTCTCCCTCCCTCAATCTCAGTGACATACTGTGTTCTTTTTTCATTTAGGGTGTTGATATTTACCATTTTGTATTTCTAGCCTAATTTTAATAGCTAATCACATATTGATTAATGTTATTTATTGGATGTCTGTGTTTCTAACAAGTATAAGATAAATAATACAAGCAGGTAACTTAATTTAAGGTTTAAATTCCTGTTCCCAGCACATCAAAAAAGAACACTGGTAGATAATTATTTAAAATTTTCTCCTTTGGTCTTTACTTTTAAATAACAATACAACTCCAGTATTAACTTCTATAATGTATTAAATATATATTCTTATACATTTTAAAAATTAAATTTAGGAAAAATTCCAATTTCTTTCATTTCCACATTGCTTAGAAGTCACAATCATTTAAATTCATTAGTAATATGTGGGAATATTATTAGTAATAGTCTAATAGACAAATGATTGAGACTTTCCTCAGTTCCTCCTCATTTCCTCTGCTGATGGATGGAAAATCATTGGTTTATCTCCTTAGTTTCTTTCCTTTCACTGTCAGTGACTCATCTTCAGTATCTGACTGTTTTGATAATTTTATTGTTGCAAATTTTTACATTTATTCTTTATCCATCTATTGCATTAATCACTTTCAGATATTTGAGTGAGATTTTTTTTTGCTGCATTCCTTGGAATTCTGCTTTGTCTTTCATTTTCTCTGCATAAAAGCCTGAATTTCAATTTTGTCACTTCTTTAGGTTCAGAAATGACAAGGGCCAGCCAGCTGTTCTATAGGAGCCAAGCTCTTCACCTGGATGATGCCGGCCCATAAATCTGCTCTCAAATTTTCATATGAGTTTCACCAGCTATGCTTTCTCCTTAGATTTTTAAAATGTCTCTTGAGGAAAAAAAAACTGGCACTGAAGAAGCATCTCAGTCAATCTTACATCTGCTAACAAATGAAATCCTGTTACATGCTTTGGGCAAGATGGATAATCTTGAGCAACATAAAGAGCTTCAGGGGAAACAAGGAAAATATAGTCTTGAGCCCATGGGTTGTATTTTCAATTTTTCATCTCTAATGGTGATGCCTCAAATCATATCTTTTGATTAGAGCATTTTTTTCCATGAAAGTTACTAGATGAATGATCCTCATTTTTCTGTCAGGGACACTAGGTGTTTTCAAATATATACCTTAATAAGAGACCTTTCAACATTATTTCTTCCCAAATGCTGCAATTAATTATTTCCATCATTAAAGATACTTAGAATATTAGTGAAACTAATTGTGTACATATGGGATTGGAGCCATAATAATGTTACATAAAGTCTGCCCAGACATATTTTTGCCTTCTTTTCACTTTATTTCCTCCTAGACAATAACTAAAAATATTTGAATATAAATTCATATACAATAATGTATTAGCCCCTCAGTTAGCCAAGGTTGTTTTTCCTCTGTCATATAAAGTTAATAGTAGGAAATATTATAAACTAATATAGGTTAATTATACTATAGTTTTGATGAGTCAGCATAGCTTTAACTTATTAACAAGCTTTATTTATTGTATTTACTTCAACAATTACATTCAATATGAAATAGAGCTAAGTGAAACAATAGTTTAGAATAATAGAGTTCTCAGTGTGTATTTGTCATGACCCATCAACAATTTCAGAAAATATCTACAGCGACATGTTTAATTTTTTATTCATTTGATCATAAGATAACATAAAACTGATATCATTGTAAACTAAAATTCTAAAGGTTTCATGATACCATGAGTTCATTACTGAGTAAATGTAGAATTTCTAAAACATTGTGTTTCTTTCCATTATCTTCACTACTGCCTCCTCATTCTAAAACTCTTGCTTGAGGGATTTGTGTTCTCCCCCTCTTACAGCATTTCTCCTTAAATTACTTCTTGGGATATGTTAGCAGTTTACCTTCTATTATTGGAACTATCCAAATTGGGACATTTTTAAACATATATCAGGTACAATATTTTACCAAACTAATCTTCTATTCACAAGTCATCAAATTATGGTAATTTGCTTACATGTTTATGGACATGATGTATGAGAACTGCAGCATGCTATGTATATTTAACATTGGACTCCATTAAAGATGAGATATGCACAGTGAACATGCTATAATTCCCCCATAATTATTGCAGGGATCTTCAAAAATTACTTATGTAAGACATATTCCATAAATATTTTGAGATTATTTTATTCTTAAATTTATTTTCAACTCTTAGTTATTTCATGTATCACTTAACATTCATAGAACTCGCCCTTTTTTGTTTGTTTGTTTTTTTGTTTTTTTGTTTTTTTTGTTTATTTTCGAGACAGGGTTTCTCTGTGTAGCCCTGGCTGTCCTGGAACTCACTCTGTAGACCAGGCTGCCCTCAAACTCAGAAATCCATCTGCCTCAGCCTCCCAAGTGCTGGGATTAAAGGCATGCACCACCACTGCCTGACAGATGGTCCATTCTTAATCACATGTAATTTAGACCTGGAAGTCAAGGAAGAACTTTGAAAGATGTTTTGATTGGATACTCTTAAATTTAACAACCTACTATTTTATCAAATGAAGTATTAATTTCTGTATTCATTCATTTTTCATCACATTAAGATCCTTTAATGTGAAAGATAAGTTCCCTTTGCTGTTACACTCTTATGAGGGTGAGGAAAATCATAAAATTCAGGAATAAGTAAATATTTCAAACTTAGGAAATATGCAAATTTACAAACGTTCTTACTTTCAGCTTCCAAGCAAGGTTGCTTTGTAACAACCAGTGGTGAGAAGAAACTCTTTAACCAGTCCAGGCATTTGCAAGCTGTACAGGGAACTCCAGGCATGCACTACTCATGAGTTGTCACCTCTGCTTTGTGAACGTTTTGGTTATTCAGCTGTCTTTGTGTCACCCCCTCTTACTTTTTTCTGAGCAAGTCCAATGGACCCACAGATTCACTAAATTAGACAGGTATGAGATATGCTTTGTCATGTCAAGTGAATAAGAATCTTGCTTCAACCTCCTGAAAAATTCATACAACTGGCATAATGCTATAATATCACCTGTAGAATTTAATTTTCTTTCAGTTAGCCCAATAATAAATTATAAACTTGGTGCTTATTCTTTATTTACCTTTCACAATCTTCTTGTAAATATATCAATAGGGACCAGGTGGAGAACGTAATAAATATTTGTCTCAACTTTCCCTATTAATAGTCCAAGTAAAATATTTTATAGGAGGTAATAAAGATTTATGGTCAGACAATCACAATGAGACCACCTTGATGTAATTAGCAATTTGATGATCATTTAAAAAACAAGATGAACCTTAGATGATATTTGATGGGACAAAGAGTATTGTTAGGTACCAATGAAAAGTTTTCTCTCCTTCCTACCTTCCAGGTTTGTGTTTCTGTTTTAAAAAAGGATAGAAAAATCACAGTTAAGCAAAGTTTCCAAATTCTAGATGTGTAATCTATTTCTGTGCACAATAGTTCTTTGAAAAACCTATAATCATGAATTCTATATAATTTGGAGAACACTAGATTATTAAAAGAACACTTGATTAATGGTTATTTTATCCAGAGAATAAAATAGTTAAACGGAATATGTGTTTTTCTGATAAATCATTCTGGGTGGAACAAAGATATACAAAAACAATCTCTTTCCTTCATGCATATATATATATGTGTATATATATGTACACATATATATGATATAAATTTATTTACTTAGAAACATGTACCATTAATATTAGAGGCAATATGCATCACAAATCATAATAGTTTCTTTACAAAAATTTAAAAAATATTGTTAACTATTATTGATTAGCAAATAATTGTCAGAAAAAATTATTTTTTTATAACAGTTTTGTATCAGGTAACACCATGAATTTTATGCAAGTTCAAAAGTACAAAAACTTTATCTCTACAAGAGTGTCCTATAGATTTACTCTCCATAGCGTTCCCCAGACACTGACAGGGCAAACTCACTACAGCAGTGAAATCCAAACTTCTGATTCTCTCAGGTTGCACATGTTCACATTTTGAATATATGGAGGAAAGGTGTGCATTTATCTCAAGTGCCGAACAAAGCTCTTTTTTTTTTCCTTTTTTTTTTTTTTTGGATACAATTGCCCAGTTTGAAGAAGAGTTGAATATTTGCATCTTTGCTTTAAGTGAACAATGTTGATGCTCCTCTAGTATTTGAGGGATAGGGAATCCTTATAGACAGAACAATAGCTTGGTTGTTATAAACACCATCAAAATTCAAGGCAATAAAAAGCTCCACTAAAAGTCCTCATAATTTGATTTCCAATCTGTGTTCATCAGTGGTATCCAAAATGAACCTCTGTATTCTTGTATCTCACCACATGACAGCCTGTATAATGCCTGGCATTATTGTCTAATCAATAAAAACATATTGAAGGCAACAGGGTAGTCTTTGCTACCTCATCTTGATGCATGTAATTTTATTTTTATATAACATACTTCTTTGCGATAAGATAAAACCCCTGCATGGAAAACGTTCATATAACAACTTAACATAGTTTTACAGATAAAACTTCTTGATCTATATAATTCTTTATTTCCATATATCAAGTCTGTTATATTTTAATACAATATATAACTATTGAATATCTTGTTGTGAGAAAATATCAACTAGCTTATTTTATGATGGGAGCACAAAAATATCCCTGTGAGTACTTTATCTCATTTTGTGGAACAAAAACCATGAACACAGAAAAACATTAACAAATATTTTTGACTGTGGCAGACATTACTCAGCCTCCCCTTTCTTTTATGTAAGCCCTCCCATTTTGAGATTGACTTCTTTATGGCGTCTGTCCCACACCCACCCCTTTTCTAAAGCTCGTTCTCCTCAATATCCTATTGGCCATTTTTTTTTAGAGTTTTCTACCATTTTTATTCAAACATGTTTTAACCAACATATTTTTTCTTTTCTTTTCTTTCTTTTTTTTTCAGATATTTTCTTTATTTACATGTAAATTTCTCCATTCCCAGTTTACCATCCAAAAAACAAAGAAACAACAAAAACAAACCCCTGTTGCCTCCCCCTTCCCCATGCCTGCCACCCCGCCCTCTCCCACTTTTTGGCCCTGGCCATTTTTATGCTCCTGGCTTCTTCATTTGGGTCAGTTCATAGAGTACATTTCAGGATCCACAGACATGAGAGAAAATTTGGTCTTTGTCTATCTCAAAATGGGTCCTTATGCTAGACATTTACCAGCAAGTTTATGATTGAATTTTTCCTCATAACTGAATTAAATTCCATGTGTATATGTACCCCATTTGTCTTATCTGTGCATCAGTTAATACAGGCCTAGTCTATTTGCATTTCCTACCTGTTGTGAATGAAGCTGAAAATGTACATCATGAACAATTATCTGTAGCTCTTCTTTTTTGCTCTCCCACCAAGGATGACTATTGATTCTCCCTTTCTTCAGACTTTGCCAGGGTCTACTGAGTTGATCATAGTGTATTTTGTTTGGAAGTGTTTCACAATTCAGTTTGCAAACATTTTGTTGATAAATTTGCATCTATATTCATTACAGACATTTTTCTATGACTTTCTTCTTTTTTGTATTTTTACCTAATTTAATTATAAGTGTAATGCTAACTTTATTTAAAAGATCCGGAAGTGAGTGATCTTTGCTTTTATATTTCATGAAATAGTTTGAAAAGTATTTGATTTAGGTCTTTGAAGTTCTCGTAAAATGTTTCTTTATAACTAGTTTATTTTTTCTGTTGATAGATTTTTTGAAATGTTTATTTCCTCTTCATTTAGTTTTCGTAGCTAACATGAATTTTGAAATTGGCCCATTTCTTTTGGGATTTTCAATGAATGGAATCGTTTTTTTTTCTTTTTTTCTTTTTCTTTTTTATTATGTCATCCCTACCATTGGATCTATTATGCCATGTGTTTCTGTTATGATGCCTCCCCTTTAGTCTAATTTTGAAGTTACCTCAATGTGCTTAGTGAGTTTAGCTAAAACTTTTGCACTTTTTTTGATATCAATTTTAAAGAATCAATATTTTGTTTCATCGATATTTGTAAGTAGTATGTTTCTTCCAATTTTATTAATTTTGATCAGATATAATCTCCTCATGTCTCATTTTGGATTCAGTTTGTTCTTGTTTTGGCAAGTGTTGAGATATAACATATTTATATGTGGTTTCCCTAGTTCCTGTTTTAGATACACTTATGCCTATAGACTTCCTTGTTAAGATTTACATTATTCTATCTCATAAATTTTAGTATATGTTGTATTTACTTATATTCCATTCCAGAGATGCTTTAAATTTCCCCAAATTTCCTTAATGACATGTTCATTATTCAATAGGTGTTGTTTATTATTCATAATTTCTTTGTAATTTTGTTTGTTCTGTAGCTTTTAATTTCTAGCTTCCTACCATTGTGGTAACATAGAACTCTAGTTGTGCTTTTAATTTTTTCATTTTCTTGAGGCTTTGTGTCGCAGTATGTGGTCAACTTCAGAGTTTCATGGACTCCTGATAATAATGCATTGTTTTTAGCAATTGAGTTTAATATTCTAAAGATGTCTTCTATGTTCATTTTTTCTGTGGTTTCATTTAGGTATAAAGTTTCTTTATTCAAATTTTACATTACTTGACACATATACTTATGCCATCTTTGAGATCTTTGCTCATGTTTGTATTCATTATTTTCAATGTTGTTTCAACGTAATATCATCTAAGTTACTGACTTTCCTCCCCATTAGTAATGATTTTATTTATTAATACAAGGCATATTTTATCCTGGTGTTTTTTTTACATTGGGATTTGGTCATGTGAAGTAAGAGTGTGTTGTGGCTTGAATAGATATGGCCCTGTTAGATTCATGTGTTTGAATGCTTCAACAAAGAAATGGCACGATTAGAAGGTGTTGAGATTTTTTTTTGAATAGGTGTGTCCTTGCTGGAAAAATGTCAATGTGGAGGCAGGTTTTGAGGTTTTACATGTTCAAGCTATTCCCTCCTTGATGCCTGCAGGTCAAGATGTAGAACACTCAGCTCTTTCTCCAGTACCATATCTACCTGCTTGCCACTATGCTTCTCACCATGACAATAATGGAGTAAACCTCTAAAACTGTGCAGACCCCAGTGTAATATTTCCCATTATAAGAGGTACCTTTGGTATGGTGGTTCTTCACAGAAATAAATTCAAAGCCATGTGTGTTTCTTACAATACTTGAGTATTTATTTTGTTCCTTCTTATACTCCTACTTTCCATTTTGCTTTAATTAAATTGTGGATTTACTAGATATTGATTTGTGAATGGAATAGCAGACGATGAAGAGTTGAAGGGTGATGATGCCTGATCTCATATAATAGATTCAGCGCAATGGCTAAGTGTTTGTGGAGAAAATTAAGTTTGAGCGCTGTTTTCTGTGTATTATCATCTCTAGAGCCAACGTTAATAAGGATTCTATGAGACTGTTGCACTCTGGTTCCCAGACTAAATTTATGATCTTGGATAACTGTGGAGACATTGGTGTGTGTGTGTGTGTGTGTGTGTGTGTGTGTGTGCACGCATGTGGTGTTTGTGTGTGTGTGTGTGTGTGTGTGTGTGTGTGTGTGTGTGTGTGTGCAGTAATAATTAGAGAATTTTTTCAGAAGCAGTGGTATATACTGTGTATAGGGAGCAGATCAGTTTCTTCTGGCCTCACTAACTGGTGAGCACATGGAGTGAGAATAAAGACAAACCTGACTAGAATGAGTGTTTGGCTATTGAAATTCAAGACAGGAGGCAAGTGGCCTGACGCATCTTATCTTTCTGAGCCTTGTGCTTATGAATTGGTAGATACCTAGACAGAATAGAGATTGAGAATCATGAACTATCCAGGCTGGTATTGACTGTGTAGGAAGCATTCTTTAGAGGCAGGAGGTGAGGAAACATCTTTTCTGTCTGGTTCAGTACTAGTAGGGAGGCAAAGGTATGTATTGAGGCACAGGTCCAAGTAAATGGTAGTTTGGAGCCACTAAGTGAGGAGACCAGGCATCTTTTCAAATTTTCTCCTTAGTCAATATTGAAAATAAATTTGTATGTTGTTTGTATGTTGTTGTTTTTCTTGTTTGAATTTATTTAATTTTTATCCCAAAAGCTTCTTCCCCTCCTGGTCACACTTTCCAACAATCCTTTTTCCCATACACCCTTCTATTCTCCTCTGAGAAGATGAAGGCATCCTGGGTATGCTTGGTACATCAAGTCTTTGTGGAGCCTAGTGTATCCTCTCTCACTGAGGCCAGACAAAGAAGCCCAGCTAGAAGAACATATTCCACAGGCAGAAAACAGCTTTTGGGATAGCTCCTGCTCCAGTTGTTCAGGAACCACATGAAGACAGAGCTGCACATCTACTACATATGTGTGAGTGGACCTAGATCCAGCCTATATATGTTCTTTGGTTGGTGATTCTGTCTTTGAGAGCCCCCAGAGTCTAGGTTAGTTGACTCTTTGTCTTCCTCTGGATTTCCTATCTACTTCTGGACCCTCAATTCTTTCTTCATCTATTCTACAAGAATGTCCAACCTCTCGATACAATGTTGGGTTGAGGAGGAGGGTGACCCTATAGGAAGACCAGCAGTCTCAACTAACATGGACCCTCAAGATCTTTCAGACACTAACCACCAACCAAGTAGCATACACCAGCTGATATGAGGTCTCCAAGATATATATAGCAGAGGATTGCCATGTCTGGACTCAGTCAGAGAAGATGCACCTAGCCCTTAAGAGACTTGAGGCCCCAGGGAATGGGAAGATCTGGTGAGGGGTGTATGCGGGGTTGTGGACATTCTTTTGGAGGCAAGGCAGGGCAGGAGGAGGTATGGCAGATGGAACCATTAAAGGGAAGACCTGGGGTGGAGATAAAGTCGGGATAAAGTGCATGTTCTCTGACTGAGTGCAGGACTGGCAGTCCTCTGCTGTATTTGTATTAGAGGCCTCATATCACCTGATGTATGGTACCTGGTTGGTGGCTCAGTGACTGAGAGATCTTAGGGGTTCAGGTTAGTTGAGACTGATGGTCTTCTTACAAAGTCATTGTCCTCAGCTTCTTCCAGCTTTTCCCTAATTCAACCACAAGGATCAGCAGCGATTGTCCATTGGTTGGGTGCAAATATTTGCATCTGACTCTTTCAGCTGCTTGTTGGGTCTTTCAGAGGACAGTCATGAAAGCTCCATACCATTTTTAATACAGTGTTATATTAATATGTCAAACAACAAAAAAAGAAAAAATTGAAATTGTGTGCATGCTATTTTTAGTTTCAGTTAGCTTTTTTCCATATATGATTTATAAAATGCATTTCATTAGAGTACAATTAAAATAAACAGTTGTCAATATCTACTTTATATTTTAGTACAGTACATATTGTAGACCTCTTTTAATTAGAAACTATCAGAAAACTGATATATATGTATATATCAGTATACATATATTAATATATATATGATATGTTATTACATATATATATTCCCCTCATGCTACACATAATACCATTGAGTATCACAGAATTTTTAAGAAGGAAAAATACACATTTATAGAAATTATGAATACAATATTGTAATGGAATGATACAAATATTTGAAGAGATAGGATTTTAAATGTGAGCAAGAATGTTGAAAGTTTCAATAAAATTATGAAAAAAGTAGACATTAGGTAAAAATAATAAGATAAAGGTAATTATAAAATCATACAAGTATGTAACTCTTCATAAGAATACAAAGACAAACTTTATTTTAATCAAAATAGAAAAATGTTTTAATAAAGTCTGTAGGAGAATACAGTGATGCTTCAGTCAATGCAGTGTTTGCCTCCTGAGCATGAGACTCTGAGTGTGAATTTCAAATGTGTGTAAATTGCCAGGAGTAGTAACAGAGGTCAGGCCTATGATCTCAATATAAGCCAATGAGATGAAACATGATTTCTAGAAATCAGTTACATAGTCAAGCTGAATTGGTAAGTTTCAGGTTCAGGGTGGAACCATGTCTCAAAATAAAAGGAAGAGAGCAACTGAGGAAGACAAATGGCATCAAACTTTGGCATCCATACACTGCATTATCATGTACAAATATGTGTGTGAAAGCATGCAAACACACACACACACACACAGCATATTGATGCTCGGACATTGTTAATGTGGCCTTAAAAATGGTGCATCCTCCACTGTTCATTAGAAATTCATCTTAGGAGAAAAGAGACTTAAAAACTGAAGAGATGATATGTATATACTAAAAAATTTGTAGTCAAAAGAAATTTCAAACTTTATTAACTTTAGATGAGAACATTTTTAAAGGGCATTTGTATGAATAAAACAAAATAATATCAAGAAGAATCTAAAATTATTATTTTACAATTTTTTTTTAAATTAAGGAGTAGCTTTCAAATTACTTTGGAATATGACCTACGGAATCAACTAAGCAGGGATGATATGGGCTCATAGCCCTTGCATAAGTTTGAGCTAAGAGATCAGCGTATACATTATAGCTGTGCAGATTGGTGTTCCTATGGTACCCTAACATCAGGGGGGGTTGTCATCTCTCACTTTAGCTTGTCCTTTGGACTCTTTCCTTCCTGCTAGGTCACTTCATCCAGCCTTAATATGAGAGCCTGTGCCTTGCATTATAATTGGTTATGCTATAGTTGTGTGGTATGTTCTTTTATTTTTGAGGGGAAACAAGAGTGGTCTGTGTAGGGGGAAAGGAGGGAGACTTGGAGGACTGGATGCATGGGAAATTATGGTCAGAATTTATGTATGTAAAAATTTTAAATTAAAACACGGCAAAAACAAAGAAATAGAAAAGAATATTAAAATTGTCTGAAAAGTTTTCTGTCATATTCCAAGAACTGTCATTGACTAGAACAAATCCAAGTAAAATTTTGAAATGAACTACAGAGAAGTGAAATCCACTGATACATTTTGACCTGTTATGCCATGGACCATCATACAGTAGAGGTTTGACTAATAAAATCATCTCAATTTAATGCACTCAATATTTTAATAAAATATTTAAATGTTCATTACTCTGTACAATGAAGCAACATCAAAACCTAGAATTAATTTTTTTCTTTCAATTATTATAAGAAAGAAACTGGTTTATGTAGCCAGACTTTACTTTCACAAACCTATAGCCAGCTATATGACAGAATATGGAGCCCTGTACTGACAGTCACTTATCAGTATGTCTGTGTAACAACTTCCCACTGTACCCTGAACACCTATACAACATATGTTAATCATTTAGACAATAAAATGTAGTAAAGATGCTGGATATCAACCTCATGACAATGGAATTCAAATATTCTACTTCTGCTGCTCTGGCATGAGATACTCCCATCGGGCTCCTAATGAGAAAAACACACTTTGACCACCTGCCTAGGAAACATTCACAAGGATATAAAGACTTGTCTAGTCTACATTGAACAAAACTATAGAACCTTCTAATATAGAGACATAAGACAATGAATTATGTGACTAACTAAAATGAAATTGACAGAAGGTTATGCCTCGGTACATCCCAATATGACTACATAAATTAGGCGATTTAGATTCAGGATGGTCTTAAGACATGATCTGACTCTCTAAACTGAATCTCATCAATGCACTCTGATTTAATCCAGTGATCTTTCAGTCATTTGTCACATAACAGTAAAAAGCTACTAAAGTTACGTATCAATATTCAATATAATATAAGCAAACATATCCACATACATCTCTTGAAAAACATTAATATGTAGTTGGAAAGATTAAAAATCATTGCCAAATAGCATACAAATACTACAAATGTACAAAATATAAAATTGATTTCTGTGCTCATATGTCATATTTCTGTAGAATATTGAATAATCTATGTGTTTTTCTTGAACTTTTAAGTTGTAGAATCTGTATTTTGCATGGTCAGTGGGACTCTATTTTGAATTGATCATTTGGAAGTATAGATAAAAGTGGAAAGCAGGTACTGAATAAAACAGTAAGTCATTGGTGACATTCCTTTTTTTTGACATTCTTATTAAGAAGTGTTAAATACATCTGATGTTCTTGACTCATATAATTATCGCATATCACATTGACAAAAAACATTCAGAAACAAAGAGATACCCAGTAAAACTAGGTTTAACATTTAATTTTCCATGGAGGTGGATGTTGAAGCAAATAAGAAAGATTTTATAAAAATATATGTATGGTACCACTCTAACAGGCTGACAAATGTGAATTTCACATTATTCTTAAGAAACTCAAGTTTAAATGCAGTTTTAAACTTCAACAAAACATTTTATCCACTCTGAAGAGGAGTTGAAAATCTCCAACTGAGAACCCCATGTGAGCCTACAAAAATATCTAACATTTCCACTGCAGGGATAAGCAGAAACACAAGGCAACCTTTTTATTTGACTCACCTTGCTGTGTTGGGTCCTCTTTAGAATCTGACCCTCACCATTTCTTTTCGGATTGCTGTTTCTTCTTCATTCTGTGTTGAGCATTCTCTGGTATAACTCAGTACACTAACTTTCAGTTGGTAGATTGTCCTCAGATGCCATTTCATTTCCCTTTGCCATTAACATTGTCAACATTGTTGATAGATAGAAATCTCTTGTATGAATGACATGACAAATAGATAATTTAAATTTATTGTTCCACTTAGATTTTTCATGTTACACAGTTTTAGGGGTGTGTGTGTGTGTTTGTGTGTGTGATTCATATCACACATATATATGTGACAAAAATCACCTAGTTAAAATAACCTGTAAAAATGTTAATTCACTGATTTGATTAGTGGATTGTGTTTCTGTATATTGAATTTTCATGTCATGACACAAAGTCTTATAATTACTTGTAGGGGTCTCTGTGAGCAACATAGTCAGTTGAGATGCAATCCACAGAAGGCAAGAAGTTAGTTCAGGTCACCACGTATCACTATATGGTACTAGTTCAGACTTCGAGATTCTGACCTAGAATAATTTATATTAGGCATATGTAAGGACCACACCATTTGGTTAAAAGTTTCCTGGTGATCATAAACTCGGCCCCATGTGTAAAACAAAGCTTAATTTAAGACTACATAGGCACTCATTGTAAAGTACAAATTACATCTTCTATAATGTTGTGCCTCTAGATGTTGTGCATTAACTGAGAAATCAAGCTCAAGATAAGTGTCTGGAGGAGGATGTTGTGTGTTTTAAGCCACACACAGAGAACAACCTACTGAATACTGCTCAGAACCCCAATTCCAGCACACAATAAAAAACATAAGACTGAGTTCTAAAATGTTGACAATTCAGGCTGTAATCAAGATGTCTATGGACTTTGCAACCAAATGAAATCTAGAATGAGATTCATCTTTCATTTTATCTTTGTTATTTCAGGACATAAAAAATACCAAATTAACACTGACATTAATTCCTCAATATAATGTTATCAGATTAAAAGACAGTAATACTAAGCAATCTGAATATATTCTGTGGCAATTTATTTTTGTTTTTTGTTTTGTTTTGTTTTTGTTTTGACAGTTCATACAAAGAGTTATGATGGTGTGATCACTTTAATAGCAGGCATGATATAAGTGATGTTGAGAACAAATCTGATAATCCATGTAACAAAAACTTCTGAATCAGCTGTGCTGTTTTAATTTCCATTTCTAGGATCAGGTATGGGGCAAGACAGGAGAGAAGCCCAGAGAGCCAAGAGAATGAATAGAAATATATAGCAATGTGGAGTGTAGGATCGAAGGAAAGAATTACTAGAAAGTCCCAGATACCAGGGCTGTATCCCAGGAAGGAGGCTCCCAGGACCCAATGGGGAAGAGATTAGCTGAAATGCTCAACAGTTGGGAGATAGCACCTGAAGAGTCCATCAACAATAGATAGACACAGTTCCCAGTGGAGAGATGGGGCCACCTGACTACGTCAAAATTTTTAACCTGGAATTGTTCCTATGTAAGGTAAATGCAGGGACAAAAAAAAAAATGAAGCAAAGACTACAGGAAAGGCCATCCAGAGACAATCCCACCTTGGGATCCAACCCATGTGCAAGCCACCAAACTCCCAAACTATTGCTTATGCCAAGATGTTCTTGCAAACAGGAGCTTGGTATGGCTGTCCTGTGTGAGGCTCTGCTAACACCTATCTAAGACAGATGCAGATACTCACAGCCAACCATTGGACTGAGCCCGGGAACCCTAATGGAAGAGTTAGGGGAAGGACTGAAGAAACTAAAAAGGATTGCAAGTCCCTAGGAATAACAAGAGTATCAACTAACTATACCCCTTCAGACCTCCCACTATGTAGCTCATCTGGTCTCAGTGGGAGGGTATGTGCTTGTCTCTGGGGGGTTTGATGCCCCAGTGATGGGGATGCTAGAGGGGTAAGGTGGGGATGGGTAGGTTGTGGAGCACCCTCTTACAATCAAAGTGGAAGAGAGATAGGGTTAGGGTTTCGTGAAGAGGGATCTAAAAGGAGGACAATATTTGAAATGTAAATAAATAAAATAATTAATAAAAATAGAATTGATAGACATATTTTTATACAATCTTTTCTGTACTAGTAAGCAATATTAAGTATTTGTTATAGCAATACAACTGATATATGGATATAATCTAAGGCAAGTAAAGGGAAAATTGATGGGAGAACAAATAGGTTTTAGTTACTCTCCCTGATTTCTTTTTTTAAAAAATTTAAATGTATTTTTGAAATGATTTTACATTAGAACAATAGTATATCTAGTATCACATATTCCCTATAGATAACTACATAGATATAACTATTAGAGACTATACTATCTAAAAGCTAATAAATATTACTATTTGATTTTAAAATAAATATTTGAGAACAT
Organism: Mastomys coucha; assembly: GCF_008632895.1. Classification (NCBI taxonomy): domain Eukaryota; kingdom Metazoa; phylum Chordata; class Mammalia; order Rodentia; family Muridae; genus Mastomys; species Mastomys coucha. Next base: position 54,821,794 of record NW_022196905.1, on the reverse strand, counting down.
TATATAGTTATTTTGTTCCACCCTTCCCCTACATCCCACTGAAAGCTCCTATGTACCTACTTCCTCTTTCAAATTTACCTCCTTTTTTATTGTTGTTTTGTTTTTTACACACACATACACTTTTGTGTGTGTGTATGTATGTATGTATGTATACATGTAATATAATGTATGTATATATATGTGTATGTGAGAAGATATATGTATATCTATATTCATAAATACGTGAATTATGTCTAATCTTATATCTAAGATTCTATGTTTGTGTGTATATGTCTGTGTGTGTTTGTGTTTTCATGGATGATAATTTTATTGGATAAGAAGTTGATGTCTTTTTCCCTGAGGACAGCTTTTTCTCCCACTCTCTGGATACATCAGTTGCCTTTTAGTTCTTTGTTAGGACTTAGCCCCCAGACAAAGTGAAGTCTCACCAAAATGACCTAAAGATGATCTCAATAAGGATGGCACCAGCAAACATTGTTACAAATACTTTCTTTTATGAGGCATTCACTGGCATATACAAAACCACTCTTAATATAGAAAGTGTTCTCTTTACTCGGTATCTACCAACTGGCATGCCAGTTGTCTCTGAAATAAAACCTATCACACAAATACTCAGAGAATGTTTTTCAAAGATTCTACCTATCATGTACTAGTCAAGTTGTGCTGACTTTATGTTGGTCTTTTACTCATCTCCCTCCTTTCATCTCTTCCTATCCTTAACATACTCTCGTTCATTGTCTGTAATCATAAAAGCTTCAGTCTCTTCACAAAATTTGTAGAATCAAGAAAATGAGTGCAGCTAATTTTTCTTCTCTTCTTGTTGTTATAACAAAATTTTTAAGGATTTGGGGATTAAGTAAAATGTCTATGCATGAGTTAGCTTTACATTATTACAACAAATTCACAGAATATACAATAAAGGTAGGTTTGTTATTTCATGTTTTTAAGCGCAAATGCAAATGCATATTGATCACTGGTAAGGACTGACGCTTAGCTGCATCACTGCATGGTCAATGGCAGATAGAAATTGCAGGAGAACATGTGGAATGCCGATAACAATTTCACACTATTCTAGGGAATATAGAAGATACAAGTGATCTAATGAACTCTTATCAAAAGAAGACCCAGAGATTTAAGAAATCACATTGTGTCTCACTTCAAGGATTTACCATCTTCCAGGGGCAGTGATCAGGTGAACAAACATGACCTTTGGGGGAATGGTAACCACATTTACGTAGCAATCATGTATGTGGATGATTGAAGTATATGTAATAATGGTTGTACAGTAGTGACTCTTTGTAGTTATCTAGTCTGTTTTGAACACTAATTTTGTTTAATACAGTCAGTACAAGATTATGTCTGGCATAATATCCTTCTCCTAAAAATACTTGATAGTTTAAAAAGAGAAATAATTTTAATGTGTGAAAATAGATTTATATTGTTTCTTAAACAGTATGCAATTTTCTCACATTATATTTAAACATACCCTAAACAAATTTTACCCTAAACATACATTCTGAAACACTAAAATCTCCATGCCTTCACAAATTTGTTAAAAGTCTTTTACTTTTCTTTAATATACAGTCTTTGGTTGCATTTTGATGAAATTCTTTGTCAAAGTAACTTTTATTTGCCAGATGTAATTGTCATCTGAGAGGCTTACTGATGAATAAACTCATCTTTTCTAGCTGTTTCTGAACTCTGGCAGGCAGATTCAACTCAGGTTTTCTGGCTCAAATTCCTCCCCAAGAAGACTGATTAAAACTGGCTTCTACTGGCTTCTCACTGATTTGCTCTACTTCGCCTTCAAACTAACTTGCAATTTACTCTAATATGGCTACTTCTTATTCTTATTCTCTGGCTTCAACTACTTCTGCTTACCTGCATTGAACTGTATGAAGTCATAAATGAATTCAACTCCTCCACTGCACTTTACTCACTGTACTGACTGCCAACTGGCTCTCCTTGTGCTGCTCTTAAATACCTCCTCTCTACTTTACTGCTCACAAGAGCGTTGGGAGTATCCTATCCCCAACTCATTTTTCAAATCTTTTTCTGATTTATCAATATGTCTGCCACTCAATTAGATATCACTTTCAAACATGGTGGCTTGCTTATACAAACTACTTTCATCTTAAAGGGGTGTACTAAGGACATGCCTGTATTCCAGCCTGAAGGAACTAAAGGTGTATTCTTCCAGCTGGATTCTACACACCTAGAAGGTCCCTTTCCAGAACAGCTCTGTTGTTGCATTAAAATTCCTCTACTATTAATATTTCCTCTTTATCTCAGTTCTGAGGACCAGACCTACATTCTTGTTGATACTTGGAGTTCATTCTTCCATTGAGCTACTCCTCATCCTTATAGAAATCCTTTGTTTTTGTTTTTGTTTTTTCTTGAATATGTTCTATGGTACCTTATTCACATGAATTCAGAACAATTCTTTTAATTAATGCTATTTTTTATATTTTCATATTATTTTCTTGTAATCTCTTCATATAACATAGAAATTTGAAGATATACTTCCTCTTGCTTAATTATTCTATAAAATACAATATGCATGTATCAAAGTAGTCATGTTTATGTATTACCTGTGTTCATGTTAAATATTTCTCATGAGACCCTGAACATTGCTAAAATTCCAGAATTCAGTTCTGTCAGTATCATGTTGAAGAAGGAAGGGAGTCCTTAATGTGTCATTTCATAATTCCTGTATAGCGTTTTTAAAATCTATTAACATAAATAGCACCTACATACTTCTGAATCATAGTGAGCTTCCCATACAGCTATAGATGACTTCTTTAGAACAGGATGCACATGGTACTATGTAATTTGCCTGTGTTTTGTGGTAAAACTTTAGGATGAATTATAGATTCAAACAGCAATTCATTCCATAATGGGTGAACCAAGTAATGTAAGAATGAATCCATAGTGACCATTTAAAATAGAATTCAAGAAAACAACATTTTATTTCCTTCATAAAAACCTGTGAGGCATTCCTATTGAATAACGTAAGCAGAATTCAGCCACATAAATCTTCTTAATTTACATCTAGGGTTTCATTATGCATATTTGATAGCACTCTACAGAACTTTAATTTACAGACTTCTGGAACTTTACCAATCCCAAAAGAAGTGCTAAATGTGCTTGTTGGAACATTTAACTGAAGCAAATCACAGGAGAGTTCCCTAATGAGTACAGAATTATCAGTTATTTTCATTCCTTGTAGATTTAAAGCACTGGGTTCTATTAACACGATAATGCTGAATTTATCTTGAGTATAACTACTCCTGGAACCATTTGCTAACAGGCAGGATTTAAAGCATAAACTTCCAAATATATAGTGAATTTGGGTTACAATTTTTTTGCCTCTTCTAAATTAATTATATGAGTCAATGATCATGTAATGTCAATAAATAAACCAAAAGAAGAACATTTATTTAGCAGTTACATCTTCAGTGTAAATTGATCTTAATGTGTTAATAATTTGTTGAGCTAAACAATAAAACACTAATAATACCTTTTACAGAGTCTGTAGAAAATGAAGTTAAATACTTTAATCTTCAATGGCAAATTAAAACGATTTTTGGACATTTTTATGAAACATACTACTTAGGAAATTTGGCATTAAATACATGCATTAGTCATGTACAGTATCTGAATGGGCACTGCTTTTATCGAGGCCAAATTAACTTTTTCTTTTTTTCCGAGACAGTGTTTCTCTGAGTAGCCCTGGCTGTCCTGGAACTCACTTTGTAGACCAGGTTGGCCTCAAACTCAGAAATCCACCTGCCTCTGCCTGCCAAGTGCTGGGATTAAAGGTGTGTGCCACCACTGCCTGGCTAGGCCAAATTAACTTTGATTCATAAACACAAGAAAAGTAAGCTGATCATACTTACTATACAACTCATTTCTGTTGAAAGAAATATTTATCTGGGACTATCTCATCTTGGACATTCAACAGTCAAAAGATCCAAATAACCATGTATGTAGTAGGATGATAAGTTGAATTTTAGACACGATGTAATTGAATAACTAATACAATGCATATAAGTTGAGTAATTCATCTGCATAGGTAATAGCAGTAACTAAATTAAATCCTGAAATTGGAAGGGGTGCGATGCTGCCAGATAAATGCAAAAAGATTTGTAGACCATAGAAAACTTAGCTCACTTGTCATGAAAATTTAGTTTTCTTTTATTTAATGTGTGACTAACTTGTGATTGAACTATGTTTGAAGTAAGCACACCTCTTTATGAGTATTGCCTCATAAAGTGGTTAGGCCATTTGAGACATTAATTAACTCTGGCTACTGAAACACATAATCAATATCTTTGTTTTTCCCTCTTTTTATTAGAACAAATCAAAACCAAAACCAAAACTGAAACAAAAGCAATAAAATCAGAGCCAGTGAAATGTCCATTGGTATGCCTGTGGGTAAATCTGACTGCTACCATGCCAGAAGACTAAATTCAATCCCTAGGAACCATGGAACAGATAGAGAGAATTAAGTAATGCATGCTGTCCACTGACATCCACATACATGCTTTGGTATTCATGAGATTGTATCTGTATGCACACACACATGCATACCTACAAGTAGTCATGATCAATTCATTTTTTGATATACCTAACTATCACATTTATTCTTGTAACATGAAAATCTTAAAATAAGAATCTGTATGTAAAGAATTTTGTAAATTCTATTGATCCAAGACTTATTGAAACATTAGTTCATTTCAGGGTCATGGAAATTTTATTTTTTAAGTATAGATTCTTTAAATACAAACTGCATAATTACTGAAAAAAAAAAGTCACAACATAACTTGTACCCTAAGTATAAGGTACTTGGTATCCACATCAGTTGCTCAGATGATTTTATACCATGGTAGCGTTTTGGAGAAATTACTTTCATGGCTGTCAAAATACTCAGAACTTTAGGCTTCTTTTTCCATTTTCTGATACAGTGAATGGCTTTCACATCCTGGATGTAGAAATTTGTTTCTCTCAACAGTATGCAGATTTTCTCAAATTAATGATGGTTCCAAGCACTATTTAAAACAGTATAACTGCCAGATGACAAAAGTGATTCACATTCTATTGAAGCTGTATTGTAATTTGAAAATTAAATTTACCTTTAGGCCACTAATATGTTAACAGTCTATCATGAAGCTATGCAGTGCCAGAAATCCTTTATTCCAAACCATCCCCGGAACCATATTAGGCAAAACCAGGTCCTAGAGTAGCTATGTCTTAAGCCCTGGTGTTTGATTTCTGATATTTTCACCTTATTGTGGATTGTTTCATATTTAGTTCCATAGTAGTATCTATTTGTCAACAACTTCAGATTTTTAGCATATGAAATGCCTAATAGAAAAAAAATATCATAAGTATATTAAGAAGTCTATTTGATGTGATAGTGCCATAATCTTATTGTATTATTTAACTATTATTAGTAATAATATCATGTTTCATTTGTTTTATGACTAAATAATTCTTCCTTTTGTGGGATATACAAACCGCCAAGTTCTGATTAGCTGGAAATGAGACCTTCGAAGCTTTTCAAGGAACCACGTTGATTTTGACTGATTCTTCTCATAGGAATCTATGTGGTTGCTTTGCCTTCATGAGTACAAAGATCAGGAAATGTTCAGAAGACTGCCTTTCACATCACTCCTCCCTACATTCTAGGTTTTACACTATTTTTAATAGATTTTATTATTTATAAAATTATATTACATAATTATGTTTTATTTCTCAATTCTCATTATATTTTTTTACCCATAAATCAGACCAATTTGAGGATAAATATTATATTAAATATATTTGTCTTAGTGAGATTTAACTTACCAATGGCATTTTTATGTATCAAAGGCTATTGTAGGAATGTATTAGACAATTTATTGATTACCCCTCGGTATTTACACTTCTAATTTTATTGTTCAATAAACAGCATGATGTATTTCTACAGATATCAATTGAATGTGTTATAATCCCTTTAATATAACTTATTATTAAAATACTAATCAAATTTCTATCACACTATACCTCTTACTGCTTAGAAACAGAATAAAATAGCTTATAATTTTGCATCATTTTATCATTTGTATAATTATTTTTGCTATTTGTCTTATACATCATTTTTACAGGATTGTCATTATTTGTATGGTACAATGTCAGTTCCTATATTCTATTACATTTGCTTATTTCTAGAATAAGCATTATCCTTGTCATTGTTTACATAGAGAATATATTTGAAATTCTTTTTGTTTAATGCCCCTGAACTCATTCCTACTTCTTGAAATCTATCCCTATTTCTTGGCACATTTTTTTTTCTGCTTGCACGTAGACAATGATTATACTTTCTACAGTTGCAAAATTACAGTAAATGCATCAGGATTTGTCATGGTTTCTACTGTTGTCTTCCCGAGACACACATCTGGTCATTACACTTCCAGTCCTCATATTTAACAGTCACTGAGTATTGCTTATGGAATGAATTCTAAACTCTGTAGTAAGACATCCTAGGCAATCCACAAGCTGTTTCTAATCTCACTCTTCAGCCTCATTTCACATTATGTCCTTCAAAATCACTCCAATTTAATTATAGTCTTCTGCTCATTCCCAAACACATCAACCAAGTTTTCAGGTGGGAATAGTTACCATATTGCTGTTAAGAGTCTGAGTACCACACTCAAACCTACTAGGCTCAGTTTCTAACGTAATCACTTACAAAGTGGTAACATTTGATAAACCATCTAATGGCCTAACATTCATGCAAGCTGCATGTTAAGGTATTTAAAATTAATTCAAGCTTCAGAGAATTTACCAGTGTGGACCACAGTACGGAATAATTTTTGTGACTGGTAAAATATAGCTATTCATAAATTGTTTCATACTGCTCAACTCTACCTACCAGCCTGGCTACGTAATTGTGTTTTAACCCACCTGCTCCAGATCCGAGCATGAGTGCTTGTGTTTTCCTCCTAAATGGCTGTCCTGGATCAGCCTAGCTATGATTCTGTGACAGGACACAGGAGAGAAAATCAGAAAAGTCCAGGAAAAGACACTTTGTGCACAACTAAGAAGTAAAGTAATTTCCATAGAGGTTAAAATGTAAATGGTTTTAACTCCCCTCCTCCGTTATTTTCTTAGGAATTTTTTTCCCATCTTAATAGCTTTTGTTGAAACCTTAACCTTCCATATTTTATGATTTGTAAGTTCAGTGTGTGTAATTTTAAAAGGACCCATAGATATTCTTAATTTTCAATATTATACGATTTATGTAACTTGGATTCAACTCTCATTTACAAAAAAGCATGCTTCTGATGGGATCCCCTTGGAGTATCACGTGACCTGCTGCATCTTAGAAGATAATCAACACTCGCTTTGGAGTGAATAACAACAGTACAGCTTGCTGATATCTTGGGATACAGTATGATTAGGACACCACCTTTACTAAGGTTTAAAATAACGCATGGCTTGTGACTTTACCACATTCTTGCTCAAGGTGACCACTTAGTTTAAGTCAACTATAACAGCACCCAAATAAAAATGACTTACTGAGTCCTCTACTTACTATTGTATATCTCTTTCATTAGACAAAGTATGCATTCCCAGGTTTCCAAAGTTGATGGTTTTAAAAATGAGTGATAAAACCCTGGCATTTGATTTCTTTAAAAGTGCATTATAAAAAGACAAACAGAATGAGATTCCCATCTGTGGACTATACTATTTAAATTTTATTTATACAGAGTCTTTAACTCAGGAATTATGCTTTGTAAAGTTCAAACAATACTTATAAAATTGTAAAATCCTAATTATTTTATTTCCAACAAATAGAATATGTATTAAACATGTCTTCAATTTTGTTACATAGTGTTGAAAAATTACAATATTCTGCAGCCACTAATTATGACAAAATTATTAATCACATAGTATGATCTTTCCATTTATAACTCTACTAGCAATAAACAACAAAGCAGATCTTCCATGTGAGGGCTCACTGAACTTCATGCCTGGAAACTGACAGATGCTGTGTGCTTTGTGATACAAACTACATCTTCACAAAATAATCCAACATCTAAATATTCCAATATAAACATCAAATATAATATATTGTAACTCACCATGGGAAATGATCTGATATCAGGAAAGCAACAAGGATTGCACATATTATTTTACAAACCAACATGCAAAAGTTGCTTTTTATTTTATTTTATTTTATTTTATTTTTGGTTTTCTATTTTTCTTTTTGTTTTTTTTTTTGAGACTGGGTTTCTCTGTGTAGCCCTGGCTGTCCTGGAACTCACTCTGTAGACCAGGCTGGCCTCGAGCTCAAAAATCCATAAGCCTCTGCCTCCCGAGTGCTGGGATTAAAGACATGCACCACCACTGCCTGGTGTCAACATGCAAAAGCTTAAATCAGTGAGTCAAGGGGGAAAAAGCCATTATTGACTATCTATAATCTCTGAATTTGTGGAGATGGTACAAATCTGTTGTAGTGCAGCTCCATACAGTACAAATTGAGGCAATTTTGTTTGCTCACTTGGGTTCAGACTGTGAATTGAATTTGTTATGAGAAAATGAAGAACATGGATTTTAGCTGCAAACTGCATGTGACTGCTTGCTCTGGATTTTATCTCTGCACTTCTCTTCACCAGCTATTGCTCCAAGACCCATTTGATTTTAAATCTCAACTGCTATCATCATGAAATACCAAATACCATTCTATATTTGTTTTGTTCTTAGTACTGGTTTCCAAAAAGAAAAAAAAAAAAGCAAATTGAAGGGAAAATGTAAACTATTTGCTGCTGTATAGTCTACTAATTTATTTGTGGAATTTATTTGTGATCAGGTCACATTTGTTTCCTACCAACAACCTGTTGACATTTTCATTGGCATAACAATATCCTATAACCGCTGTTTAATGTTATCGAAGAACTCCTGATCTGTCCTATTACACACAACTACCATGTCATGGGCTCCTCTGTAATAATTGGAGCTTATTGTTCGAAATCTTTCCTGGCCTGCTGTGCCCCATGACTGAAGCTTTTTTGTTATCCTGTCTAATTATACAGTTTACATCTTGAAATCCACACCAATTATGCTGATGTAGCTTCGATGTATTGGTGTATATATCATCTGCAAATCTAAGGAGGAGATAAGACTTTCCACCACAGATTAACGAATCAGAAGAAACTTGAATAACCAATCAAGTTCGGGACTCATGCTGAATATACCACTGCAGTAGCCTCTACCACCATCACCCTTGCGGAGGCAGATGCCGCCCCAACTTTCCATGTGCCACTGGGAATGGAAAAGAAGGAATGAACTAAGCTTTTCTGGTAGAAAAATGTTTGTGGGGCAGTGAGCAGTTCTGACAGCCGGAGTCCAGTAGAGCAGAGTCACCTCGGAACCCAGGAGACCCACTGAGCATTTGCTCACAAGGGAAGGTAGGCGTTCAGTTCAGTGAATTGCTCCTGGCACCAATGGCTCAGATTTCAGCCCAGACCCCTCACAGCTGCCCCTGCAGGAGATGTGTGCTCTATCAGGCAGACACTGCCTCACACTCCTAGCATTCTAGCTGGACCTTACACACAGTCATCTGACCACAGGCCAGGCATGCCACTCCCCATACAATAAAAGGGGTGGTTTGTCCCCTCCTCACTCTCTTGCTCTCTTACCCTTACCCTTCTTCTCTAACTCTTACCCTCTTGCTCTCTCTCTCTCCTCTCTGCTCTTTGTTCTTTTCTCTTCCTTTCTCCCTCTCCTTCTTTTCTTCCTCTCCTTTCTTTCTCTTTACTTAACTAGCATATTTCTCCTTCCTCCAATAAAATAACTCATTCACACATTGCCTCCTTTTTAATTAAGGCGCCTTGCAGCAAACAGGCCAGTCCCCAGGGAGGAGAGAGAGACCTGGGCCTCAGCAGCAGGCTCCCTGCCACTAGGGAGAGAGAGAGCCTCAGACAGGCAGGCTGGGGCACAGCACAGGCCCCCCTGCTTGTTTTTGAACTACAAATGTTAAAGCCACTCTGACCAACTAAGTGCTTGCTTTCACCTAAAATCTTTAAAATACTACTCTTATGAGAAGGTTACTAACTTATTTTAAACTGTTAAGGATGATTTAGTTATATGAGTTAATGGTCAGCCATGTTAAGTACAAGTGTGATTCATTTACAGAGACTAGCTTGGAGGAGTACAGCAGTTTTTACCTCCTAATGTATAGTTTTCTGGTACCTTCATTGCATAATGTTGGAGTATGTTTCCAATTGGGTAAATAAAAATTGATTATAAAGTAGTGAATGATTGAGGAAAATGAATCCATTTTACAATACTCATGTGGTAGGAAACCTTAGATGATCTTTATAAACATCCATTGGATGAGACATGATTCCTCATAGTAAGTTGCGTGCCAGCCTCCTAACAGGATAAGATTGCATGGAAAAGAAGAATTTCCAGAAGTCTATTGCTTCTGTCTCTACCTACATACTTCTCATAAACTCTGGCTGTGTAGTACTGACCATGTAGGCAAAACTATAAAAGCAAAGAAAGAAACCAAAAACTTCCTTTCCTAAAAAACATAGTTATGTCTCACATGGCTGGGGTTGTATTCTTAACCCCAATGGAGGATCCCAAAGTCTGCTGCACCCACTTCCTAAATATCTAAAAAAACAAACAAACAAATAAACAAACAAGAACACAACAAACAAAAACAAACAAAAACAAAAAACAGAGAGGTAAATTGACCATGCACACTCAGTCAGTGGACAGGGTCTAGAGGGAAGGAGGGAAATGAGAGAAAGAACTATAGCATGACTCCAGCAAGCCCTGAAGCAAGGTTAATTTTTTTCCCAGCTGCTTTTCTACCATTCTAAGTACATGAAAGAATAGAGTCAGTTCTAGGTCAAGGAACAAAGCATAAACAAAAGTCCTGTGATGACTGTATTCAGGGACTTATCGAGATGATCAAGATAAAAGGAACACATTCCTCAGCTGTATTTATCCTGAGTCTACTTTCTTGTCCAAGTCCAATGTCAAATATTCCTACTGATAGTCTTGAAGAGTCATCAAGAGCTCTCCATAGAAAGTATCAGTTATTCTTATCTCAGTGTCTCCAGATCTGACATAAGGATGCTGGTGTGAACAGAGGAACCGTGTACATAAGCCTACTACATGACTAATATAGAAACAGCATGTTAGTTCAACTGGTCCTGGCCTGAAATTAAATTATTTCTCTTAGCAAAAGTTAATTTTCAGGGTCTACATCCTAATTACTTATGGTCCCTCGTTAAAGAAGCGTAACAGATACTTAGTTGTCAAACTCAGCTTTGGAAAGTTACTTACAATATCCAATCAGTGTCTCTGAGAATTGGTTTTGCATCTGCACCATCAATACATGATTTTATTAAGTGATGTCCCAAACCCTCATATTCTTCTGAGGGAGATGACCTAGTCTGAGGAGGTTCTCTCTAACCTTGGCGTGCCTTTAGTGCTTTGAGAACATAATCTAGTCTCTACCCAGTAAGAGAGCTCAAGGATCAGTTCTTCTGCTCTTACTTAAAAGCCTACAAGGAGTGTGCAGTTCTTAGCAGTGATACGTGTGCATGTTTTCTAAGAGATTCCAGAAGCCAATATTTTATAAAACTCATATAATTTGGTTTGCCAATGTCTTTTAAATTTGAATGATTTTTATAAACATGCTTAGTGCTGTCAATATGTGATAATAAACAGATTTGTCCATCAAAAAATAAGTAGAGTTGTTAATTCAATCCATATTACATGTAAATTATTTATTGAAGATTTGACATGACTGACTGCTTTCATCTTTCATATGTTGGCTGAGTATATGGAATGGAAATTTAGTGATTTTTTTTAAATAGTTCTGTTAATAGGGTTAATTTTAGAAAACTTTTTTTTTGGAAAATGAATTATTAACTCGACAGGGCAGACACTGTCTCTAGATCTATACCTTTAGAACTGAAATTAGAGATCATATTTTTTGGAGGAATACAGCTTAGATTTAAATTCTTTCTTTCTCTAGCCAGGTTATGTAAAATACATTTACTTTATAACCTTTGAATGTAAGTATAGTAATTTGATATTAACAAAAAATGTGCAGTTATGTTTTCAAATCCTATATGTAATCATTTACTATACATTATTAAATTGTTTCTAACAGAAAATTATGATCCATTTGAGATTTTCTATTCTTATATGTTTTGTAAATGAAATAATATCTAGTATATATCAACATTTAAATGAAACACACACATACACACACATACATATATATTCTCCTGATCTATGCCCTCAGGCCCTTTGAAATGAACTTTTTTGTTTGTTTGTTTATTTTTGGAGGCAGGGTTTCTTTGTGTAGCCCTGGCTGTTCTGGAACATGTTTGGAGGCACTTTACTGTTTCTTTGTCACCCTTCTGTGAGGCTTGATGCAGTTAACGAGAGAACAACAATGCCAGACTCCTAAGAGCAGTTCAAGCGACTCTGAATGACTCTTTATGAGCCATTCAACTCATCAGTCTTCTTGCTACCTTGGATATTGTTGTGGGGACTCAGAACTAAAACATCTGTACAGAAGCCTCCTTTGCATCAATTAACCTCTCAGATGAGCTTAACATCATTCAGGACCAGCCCAGCTTCTTGGCTGTTGCAGTGCCCCAAATTTCAAAGAACTAGAACAAACTAATGCTGTGGATGAGATGCTTAAACCATGTTCTCATGCCAAGGAATCCTAACTCGTTTGAAATGGGGCTTAGAGATATGGGTCAAAACTCCTGGTTCTCTCCCACTCTAGCTCCTTCTGTTGATCACTTTTCTTCTTTATTACCCTCATACTTACATTTATATCATTTTTTCAATGTTTTACTTATTGAACTTCACTCTATAAAGTGTTTGCCTTAACCTATCCCAATGACTCTCACCTTACAACAGTTCCACGTGTTATATTTATTCCTGATACACTTGTAAAAAGATATTTTAGATGGAGAAACTCTGGCAAATGGGACCTTTCTTGCTTTCTTTCCAGGACAGATAAAATTTATTACATCAGCCTTCTATGTTTTTGTTATTTCTTGTCCCCTTTGTTAGATGCTCTGTAGCTCCCTGTTAACTCTTCTGGCTTGTTTTGGTCTTAGTCTTTGGTAATGAAACTACTCATTGTCACCCTGAATCAACTCTATAACTAGTTTCTCTCACCAACCCACTTCATGTCTCCTACCTCAGTTTATACCTACCCTTAAACCTTCATTAGTAGTTCTATGGCTTCATCCTTCTTGAGAAATTTCAGTTCTATGCTGTAACCACATCATCTACTTATAGAATTCTAATAATTATTTTCCAAGTCTCCAGGAGTGCAGAACGGCAGCACCTGATCCCTTTCAGCAGTTCTACTTAACTCTCTCTCCCCACTACATACCCAGAGGATCCCAACCTCAATGTACCTAGAAAAACATACTCTAAGAAAGACCTTCCCAAGAAGGAAAGTCCTACTAGTGTTTTTAATATCCTTTCAGAATTGATGATGTCCTCCTGAAAGACTATACTTCCCAGCTTCCCTGAGAGATTATAGAAGTAATTTTTGGCCCTGTAAAGGGCTGCATCCTGCATGTCATAGTCCCCGGGAGTCCCTTTTGCCACCCACACAGATGAATAATAAAATGATCCCTCACCATGAATATAGTTTTGCCTAAGATCAAGTCGTCTCTTTTTTTGTCTTCAATTTCTCTACACTTGGCTCCTTAATAATATAACAAATTTCTTATTTCAGAACTTAAACTTTATACTAACTTACTGATAACTTAGACTTCAGAAGTGTTTATTTACTTCATATATAATTTATGATAACTCCATTACCGGAAGACATATCTTAATTGTTCAGTCATCCAGTGTATTTTCATTACACAATTTACTTTGAATATTATGACTGATAAGCATAAATATTTCTTAATATTTATGTACTCAGAAAAAAGTACATAGAAAAAGGAAACCTTAATATCCCAAACCTGAAACATTTTCCACATCTGATTCAACATACTATCCTTTCTATATCATTGGAAAATCTGTGACTTCAAGAATACTTTCCCTTTTAAGACTCAATCTCCTAAATTGTCTGTGCTTATAATAAACTTAGATGTTTTGATAGCTTAAATGAGGATTATATTATGACTCACACAGTCCAATGATTGTTTTAACAGTGAAGAATTATGTGTATGGTTTATTAATGTTATAAGTGTATGCAAAGTCGGATTTGAAATGAAAAGAATGAAGGTCAAAACCAGATTTTTCATATTGGGAGCACAGTAGAAAATGAAATTCAACTTAGGGCTCTGTCATTGCAATTTTAGAAGGACCTTGGAAGTACCTATTGAGATTATGTAAGGTCTGTCAAGATACAATACCAGTGACAACAATATTAGATGTGAATGCTGTAAAGAATCAGTAATTTTTGTTTATGCTTGGCCCCAATAATCTTTTGGAAACTAAGTGAGTTATTTTTATCTCTTTTAAAATATCATGTCTCATATTTCAATATCTAAATAAGATGGTGTCTCTTTGTCTTTGCTATCTTTGTTAAATTTTCTTGTGGTTTACATCATTGTTAAGTGAAACTCACCTTTAGAATTCCAGCTAGACACTTTACGATTTGAATATACTAAGTAATAGCTTCTGTATGTATTGAAATTCTGAGTCAGGACCAAAATAAAGATCTTCATTAGTACCCCTTGTTTCGTTTCATTTTATTTTTAAATTATTTATTTTATTGATTGGGGTTTTAATACAGTTACATAATTCCTCCCTTCCCTTTTCACCTCCCAAGTCCTAATTTTTTATAAGCCTTTTTATATAGCCTTTCTTTTTATGCAAAAATTTCATGGACACTTTTTTCCAAACAAACATATATCCATATACATATGCATATACACATGTACTTCTAAATACATAAATACAGGCTGCTCAGTCACCAGAATGGCATTTGCAGGTTTTTTCAGTGCTAATCATTTGGTATTGAGCTACCAATGGTGTGCTCCTTCTAGGAGCAGACATTTGCCCTGTTGTCAGTGTATCATTCTTTAAAAATTTGTTTTGAATTTATTTTTTAACCACCATATGTAAATATTTTAGCATGTGTACAGAATAATGACACATTAATGAATAGTATTTCTTATCTGTCTAACTGTTGAATGGCAACCCCTCAGAGTAAAAACATTCCCTGAAGTAAGAAGAGGGATGGTTCATCAGATGCAAAGAGTAAGAAACTTTACTTATCTAGAAAAGCAGAAACTTTGAAAACTCATGGTTATAGAAGCAATAAGCAACAGACATGGGAAGAATTTCTGATCTGAGCTGCAAAGAGACTCTCCATCACATCAGGCTACTCACAAGTCCTATAGAGAGAGACAGGGATGCATGTTTCATACCCAGCAATCAGTGTTTGGAGGTCTTCTTGTTGTTGCAGTTGTCTTTGAGCCATGCACAGTCTTAGAAGTAACCACCACTCACATTCTTGTAAGTCATCCCTCCAAAACCAGTTGATTCATTAACTTTGATTTTTGTGTAATCACAGCATTGAAGAAGTATGATTTCTTTATCTGGGGTGAGTAGAAGTGTGAGTACCTTATTTATACAGTAAAAGTGTCACAAAACACTGGTATATTACAATCATCATCTCTTTTTAAATAACGGTTAAAGAAACCCTGAAAAAATATAATGTTGGTGTATGGTCTTGTTTATATTTTATTTCATTTTATTACATTTCAAATGTTACCTCCTTTCCCAGTTTCCCCTCTGTAAATCCCCTATCCCATCCCCCCTTACCCTGCTTCTTTGAGGTTGCTCCCTCACCCACTTAACCACTCCTGCCTCACCACCCTAGCATCCCCCTACACTGAGGCATCAAACCTTCATGGGAACAAGGGCCTCCCCTCCCATTGATGCCAGATAAGGCCCCTTCAGCTCTTTCAGATATTCCCCTAAATCCTCCATTGGACTTCTTCTGCTCAGTCTGCTGGTTGACTTCGAGCCTCCTCATCTGTATTGGTCAGGCTCTGGCATAGCCTCTCAAGAGACAGCTGTATCAGGCTCCTGTCAGCAAGCACTTCTTGGCATCTGCAATAGTGTCTGGGCTTGGTGTACTTGTCAGTGTTTCTTAGTTCCCTGAGCTTCTTTGGACAACCTTGAATCTTGCTGTGATTCTCTACCTTCCAGAGCTTTCCCTGTCCCTCACCCAGGTTTGTTGTTTTCTTTGTTCAGCACATGCTTAGGGAGTCCTTTGACTAGACTGTATGGGTATAGCTTCTGGCATCTCAAAGAGACACCTTCTCATAGGAAACTCTTCTGATCTTGCTCTTACACTTGTTTATGTGATGCCATACAATTGGCCCTAAGTTCCAACATTCTCCCCCTTCACAAACTCATCTTCCTATATTTTAGGGAGAAACAATTATAATATAATCTTTAAAACCTTGTTTTCACTATTCCTCATCAATGTTGTAATGATTATTAGCAGTTATTAGAGTCAGATGGCCTGCTCAATAAAAAGGGTGAGATCTCATTTCATCCCCAGCATACCAGTAAGCACTTTTGAGTGAGAATCTTGGGGTCTAAATTTTATCTAGGGATTTGGCTAGTCCCTATGTGCATTAACAATGAATATGGTTGATACTATTCGAAAAAAATGGATGCTTTCCAGTTTCAAGCATTTATATAAATGATAATAAATATATCGAGAAAGTTATGTTCCCTATGGTTTGTTAGAGTCATTTCAATTCAATGGATTATAGTACTATGCTGTTTCAAGGCCAGTTGAGTTAATCAGCTTGATGCTATTTTATTCCATAATGTCTTGTTCAGTTTTATAGTGAATTCACAATGCTGCCTCAGCGTTTTGAACTACCCTACAAAGCAATTACAGATTTTTTTTCTTTGCAGAGTCCTTTGAAAGCTAAAGCATTTCACTGTAATCAGAGGTTTCCATTACAAGTGCCTGTGTAAAATGTACTCAATTCCCTTTGAGACTGACCTTTATCTGATGTTGTCACTATGTATAAGAGGTAATATATTTTACTCGTCCTTAAATACAAAAATAAATATCTCATTAATCTACCTTTGTTTTGTTCTCTTTTACTATTTTTACTTCAATGGCCAAGATATCATTTTTAATCTTTCAATTAATTTTTCATTAAGATAAATTTATTAACTACCTACTTTATAGTTAAATTTCTTCTTTGATAGTTATACACATGCATATTGATTCTTTTTCATTCACTACAAAGTACTTCATATATGTTTTGTTTGAATAAACATCTGAGAATGTAATATTTTGATCTATACCTACTTGAATCTAGAAGTGAAAAAAGTATAGTGTTTGGATCACTTTTTAAATGAAATATGTAAATAAATGCTATGAGTACACCCAATGCATAACTACACCTTATTGTCTTATAGATTTTGTACCTTCAGACCACGTAAAATACTAGATGTGTGGAGATCTGTAGAATACATTAGGTGTAGGTATTTCTAAGTTAAGAGTGATGTCTACTGAGTTAATAGTTATCATCAGGCTTGTAATTTTTGAAGAGAACATACAAGGTTAGGGAGAATAGAGGAAGCAGGACTTTTATTTTTTGTTGATGATTTTTTTATGAGTTTTGACATAAAATAATGATGAGAAAATATCTTGCATGTGTATCTCATAGCCTTGCATTACTTCTATGTAACATGTGAGATTCAATTCAAAATTCTAATTTAATACTAAAAATTTATAGTCATGCCTTAAGATTTCAAGTTTTTCATGTCATTGCCAGCATTTGTTATTTCTCATTTTATTTCTTATATAGTAACTTATATATTTATTATGCAATTCAAGTGATTGTGTAGTGGCAATTCATTGTGTTTTTCATTCACATTTTATAATGGCTAATTATGTTGGGAACAAGTACTTATAAAACTGATCAATTATAAGTTTTCTGCATCTAATTATCTAGTCAAATTCTTAGCATACAATTTATATTGGTTAGTTTTTTTCTCTTTTTCATTTTTATTGATTATTCTACATATTTACATTCAAATGTTATTCCCCTTCTTGGTTTTCCCTACACAAATTCTGTCTCCCTTTTCCCCTCCCTCTGCCTCTATGATGAAGCTTCCCCACCTGCCCATTCACTCCTGCCTCAGCAGCCTAACTCTAGCATTCCCTTACACTGGGTCATCAAGTCTCTACTTAGATGAGGGGCTCCCCTCCCAGTGATGCCAAATAAGGCAATCCTCTGCTACATTTCCGGCTGGAGCCATGGGATCACCTCTACCCTACTGCTACACAACTCCTTTCAAATTCCTAACCCTCTTTACTTCTCCATCATCTCCTCCCAATTCAGAAACACCCGCCCCCTTTTCTCCCACCCGCTTCTCTCTCCCTCCCAGATCACTCTGTCCCTTTACTTCATAAGATTATTTTCTTCCATCTTCTGAGCAAGACTGGAGCATCCACACTGAAGTGTGGTCTTCTTTCTTCTTGGGTTTCATATGGTCTGTGAGTTGTATCATAGGTATTCTGAGCTTCTTCTTGGCTAATATCCATTTATCAGTAAATACATACCATGTGTATTCTTTTCTGATTGGGTTACCTCACTCAGGATAATATTTTCTAGTTCCTTCCATTAAAAGTCCAAAGTTCAATGTCTCTTCTGGGATCCATCCAATCACTTAACTATAATCCCTAAAGTAAGACAGAAAAATAGCTGGGAAAATTCCAAACTCTGCACTTACATGACTGATGCCAAAGTGCTCTTAAGATCTGCAACTCCTTTTTCACCTTTAGTGACTGCAACAAACCTCTTTCTCCTGAGCTTGTTCCACTCCCTGTTAGGAGCTTTTCTCTGCAGGTATCACCTGCCTCTGACATCATTAATATCTTGGGGTCTCCAAGTCTATTTTAACTTCATAGTTTCTTGTTTCAATGTCTAGGATCTACTCATGTTCTTCTGGGCTCCTCCAAATGTCTTGCATTACTTTTGCTTCTCTGCTTCCTGTTAACACTCTAAGCTCTCGTTGACTCTGTGCCTTTGCTGATGTTGTTCTTGGTGGTGATCCCACAGTACTAGCATCTCCAGTATGCTGCTGTCTTCTGTTGCATCTAGGCTTTATCAGTAGCTTCTCATAGGCTCTCTATATGGTTGCTAAACCTCAATTTATTGGCATGATGCCTTCAGTCCTGTGCCATTAACTGCAACTGAGGCTTCTCATTACCAACGGCTTTCCCTGTCCTCTCACTGACCCAAGTTTCATCTGTTCTTGATGATTCTTTCCTACTGTCAAACCAGGACCACATGGGTGAATCTAACACATTACCAAGTTCAGCTATAGGATGAAGTTCAACCTTGGTTCTCGTTGAATGCAGCTTCTTTGTGCTCTCAGAAAATACTTCCCAGAAGATTTCACCTCAGTGATCCTGGTCTCTTCTTACTCATCACTAATTTCTTAGCTCCAGCTAGCCAGCATCAATTGTTCCAATAGTCCCTTTAATCTTGACTCTAAAACCAGAGCCACATGGCCAAATTGCCAAATTCTGCTGCTTACTCTCCCCATCCCCTATTCTATTACCAGCTTTCTGTTTTCCAACTCTCTCACTGCTTAAACTTGGCTGTAATAGAACTTGCTCTGTAGATTGACTTTGAACTCAGAGATCTGTATGGCTCTGCCTCCTGAATGCTAGGATTAAAGACCTGCACAGCCACACCAGGACTTACACGCTTTTCTTCACCTTGAATTTGCTCTGTCCCAGTATGGCTTTGAACTGGAGTTCTGCTTGGTTTTGCCTCTAGGGATTAAAGGTGTGTACCACCATCCTGGGTCTAAATTTAGCTGGGTAGGATCTTGCCTCAAAGTTACCACTAGCTTAATCTATTTGAGCATATGATTCAGCTCCATTTCACTTCCCAGTGTACCTTTATTACTTGAACCATACACTGACACACTTTTTCCAACAAGGCAATACCTACTCCAACAAGATCAAACCTTCTAATAGTGCCAATCCCTGTGCCAAGCATATTCAACTACCACACGGAGGTTTTCTGCTTGTTCTTTTGAGGAAGTTTTGCAAGAATGTTTATAAGGAGGCATTGATCTATGATTTTCTTTGGTCTGTTTCTCTGTTTTGTCTTTATGTGGTTTAGCTATCAAGGTAATTTGGTCATTGTAAAAAAATTAGGTGGTATCCCTTCAGTTTCTATTTTGCAGAATAAATTGATAATGTTAATTCTTTGAAAATCTGGTAGAATTTTGTGCTATGATGATATGATTTAGATGATCTTGTGCTTGGATTATTTTAGATTTAACTTTTTTACTGAACTGTCTATATTTTCTATCTTGTCTTAAATGCCTGAGGTTTTTTATTTTCCATCTCTGGAAATTTTTTGGTATTGTTAACTCTGATATTTTTGTTTGCATTCCTAAAATTTTACTTTCCAGTTTTACCACAATTTGGGTGTTCTTCATTGATTCAATTTATGCGTTTAGGTCTTGAACTGTTCGGTTCACATCGTTCCACTTGTGTGTGTGTGTGTGTTATCAGAGATGTCAGATATAAGTATATTTATAATTTCCTTAAGCTTCTTGAGGATATTTATAAACGATATTTTAAAAGCCTTGTCTGTACTATAGCTATGTTTTATTTCTCAGAACTTACTGTAGTCTGGTTGCTGGATTCTGGTCTTGGTTGTTATGTTTTTTTCCAGCTGATGTCTAGACATCACTGTTGTTGATGATTGTGATTGTAGATACTGATATCTGGTGGTTAGGTGTTCTGCTTCTTGGCTTTTCTTGCCTTCTTTCAATTTTTTAAAATTAATTAATTAATTAATTTTAAAATTCTTCTTATTTTATTCCCATCCAGGTATGTCCTCTGACTTTCACATCCTATACAACCTCCCCTACCCCCTTTCTCCACAAGGATGTCCACACCAACCAGACCTCCAAGCTTCCTGAAGTTTCCAGTCTCTTGAAGGTTAGGTGCATTATTTCTGACTAAAGCCAGACCAGATAGTCTTCTGCTGTATATGTGTTAGAAGTCTCATATCAGTTGGTGTACACTGCCTGGTTGGTGGTGCAGTGTCTGAAAGATTTTGGGGAGTCCAGGTTGAGACTGCTGGTCCTCTTACAGGGTCACCCTCCTCCTCAGCTTCTTCTAGCTTTCCCCTAATTCAACCATAGGGGTCAGCAGCTTCTTTCCATTGAGGGGGTACAAACATCTACATTTGACTCTTTCAGCTGAGTGTTGGGTCTTTCAGAGGGCAATCAAGATAGATCCCTTTTTATGAGTGTTCCATAGCCTTAGTAATAGTATCAGATCTTTTGGCCTCCCCTTGAGCTGGATCCCACTTTGGGCTTGTTGGACCTTCTTTCAATCTTAAGAAAGTGTGGGGCCCTTGAGATCTGTGATAGAGATTTCTTGAGTCTCTGGGAATCTCAGGTTGAATATGGTTCTAGGTGGTGAGATGTTTCACCAACAAGTGGAGAAAAAGTAGAAGGGGTGACCAAGAAGGTCCACAGTGGTGAGAAAAGCTGATTCAGACATGTTCTGTAATGTTCACAGGGATTAGACAGTCTGCTACAGGACACATATTGAAAATGAGGGAGTGGAGATGGAGAACAGGAATGAAAATGAAAATAGTTTAACTGATTCCCAGGCTTGTATAGCCTCTGTGCTCCTAGGTAGATAGTGCATGTGGGTATTGGTGACTGACCCAAAGGAAAGTAGTACAAGAGGAAGGCTGAGTCCAGAGAGAATCTGCGACTCCATAGGAAATTACATGATGTTTCTAATGGGAACTAATTAAATTTTTTTTTTTTTTTGGGTAGAGGTCCGCTTAGTTGATCTCTGTCACTACTGGCAAATATATGAAGGACATATTTTCTTCTCTAGCTGCTTCCTCCTTCACTTCTATATCAATTTCTGTGCTATGCTGTGAGCTATTTTGATCCATCACATTCACTTTACCTTTGGAATATTAGAATCAATGAATGGAGCCAAGTTGTCAACCTCTGACACTATGAGGCACATTAAACCTTTGCTCTTTTACTTCCTATATCAGTTATTTTGCCATAGAAATGAAAGGAAAATACAGAAAAGTGAGTGACAAGAGCATTTGAATTGGAATTGATTTAAAGATATAAATTTAGAAATTTTGAAAATGCTGTAAACAAACCATAATAGAAATTCATAAGACTAAAATAAAGGTAAGAGTGTGCACAGTAATGACTGTAAACAGTACATTTCAGAAGGAAGTGTAGTCTTCTAAGATTTGCACTAGTGACCTGCAACTTCATATTAGAGATGACAAATCACATTTTTTTTAGTATTGCTATTTTTAAATATTTGTTTTTAATTTAAATTTCAAATGTTGTTCCTTTTCCTAGTCTCCCCTCCACAAATCCCCTCTCCATCTCACTCCCTTTTGCCTCTAAGATGGTGTTTACAAACCCACCTACCCACTCCTGGCTCACACCTCCAGCAATCTGCTTCACTTGGACATCAGGCCTCCACAGGATCAAGCACCTCCACTATTATTGATGTCAGATAAGGCAGTCCTCTGATTTATAAGTAGTAGGATCCATGAACCCATCCATGTAAACTATTTGGTTGTTCCTAGGAGCTCTGTGGAGTCTGGTTAGTTGATATCATCATATTTCCTATGGGAGTTAGGGGAAAGACTGAAGGACAAATAACATTTTTATGTGTTCTTAGGTTGCATTTAAGGCTAAATTTTAAGTTCACTGATGAATTACTATTATGAATGAAATTGCAAAGCAGTGTGAAATTGCAAAGCAGTGCTGCAGTCAGTGTTTGGCATGAGTATTTTTGAATGTTGTTATCTAGATTACAATGAGAGGAGGAAAGAAAAGATACAGGGAAGGTTTTTAAAGACAGCAATTTAGTCAGAAAATGAAACTGTTTCACATTTTAGGTAGGAGGGTATGTTTGATAAGGTTGATAAAACAAAATAGACTCCATTCAAAACTAAGAAATTTTTATTAGGACACTTGAAAATATAGCTGGAGGACATTTCCAGATTTGACAAGCCATCATTCATCTCTAAACAGGGTAAAATGTATAAACTACTCAAAGAGACTAAAACCATGCTTCTTTGACAAGAAAGGCACAAAGCATCTTGTTTCTAAAAGACCCTCTAAGGCAGTACTCTCTGTGGTCAGTCATCTAGGTATATACAGGCTACTATAAGCAGTGCCTATTCTATTTAGCTATATTTTCCACTAGTAGCTTCCTTTGGCATCTGCTGCTTTTTCAAGTAGGAAGAATGTAAAGTTTATATTATCAATAACACTTTAATCCAGAGATCCAGGAAAGTCCTATTTCACTTTGTGAATGTCCTTTCACAAAGTATGAAAGAATCAGAGTCTCCATGGCCAGACCCCAAGCAAAAGTAATGGATGTAGGATATGAGTGAAAAAAATCTTCACAGTAGACCCCAGGAAGTTAGAAGGTTGAAATGCCTGAAATGTGGAATATTTGTGGATCTAAGAAGTAGAAAATTTATGGAACTGGCACAAGGGAAATCTCTACATGGCTATACCAGAGGATGCCATAGAATTATGCTGCCTAAGCCATTTGAAGCTCACATCATGCCATTGTTTATATACACTTTCTGGAGCTAGATCTTGAATTATAAATTTTAGCATATTTCCTGCTACATTTTGGTCATTTGACTCAATACCTCCTCCTCCTCCTCCTCCTCCTCCTCCC
>NW_022196905.1:54777868-54797815 GCF_008632895.1 Mastomys coucha | reverse complement strand
CTTCTTCTTCTTCTTCTTCTTCTTCTTCTTCTTCTTCTTCTTCTTCTTCTTTTTCTTCCTGCATCATGTATAACATGAGATGAAATAGTTTGTGTTATTCTACATGATGTTCTGCCTTATAGTGGAGCAAGAGACAAGAGTCATCTGATGGGATGAAATTTTGAAATCATAAACAAAACTAAACTTTTCTTTTTCTAGTAGGTTATCAAAAGACCTGTTTTTTGTTTTTGTTTTTGTTTGTTTTGTTTTGTTTGTATGATGATAGAAAACTAATACAATAACTTAAAAATATTATTTATAGACTTGTGGGTTCTTTTCTAAATTGATGCAAATCCAAACTGGCATTACCAAACAGTTCTAATTACTTTAAACTTTATTTTAAACTTTTGAAACCTTGAAAAAAGTGGCCATGATTTTCAATATTTTAAAAAAATTTCTTATTAATCCTTATGGATATTATGAAATGGATTTTCTTCTTTATAAATAACTATTTGATTGCTTGCATTATTTCCAATTGCTAAACAAAATGGCATTCATTAGAAACATTTTGAACCCTATCTTGATGGTCTATTGGGATAGTTCCATGATAAAGATTTCAATTTTTCATGCATATAGGTATTATCAATTAATGATGATGATGATGATGATGATGATAAATACTTAGAACTAAATATTTTCATGCTTCTATTACATATTGACTTAGTTACTTTCCTATTACTTAGTTAAAATATTATCCTCAAAAGTAGCTTAAGGGGATCTACTTTAACTGATGTTTTCATAAGGAGAATCCATATATGTGGAGAAGATATAGACCAGTGTAAGGATAGAAAGCTGGGTGACAACCTTCTCGCTTTCCTATAGGAAGTAGAGAAAGAGAGTATAATGTAGAAAGAGGTTTTAAGTACTCAAATCCTGTCCACTTTGATGTACTTCTACCAGCAAGGATATACATCCTGAAGGCACCAAGCCTCCATAAACAGAACAACCAAGGGATATTATTTTTGTTTTTGTTTTAAACAAGACAATGGGGAACATTTCTTTCGAGTCACCATATTCTTTCCCAGGATTCCATAGGTTCAGG
This sequence comes from Mastomys coucha, assembly GCF_008632895.1. Taxonomy (NCBI): domain Eukaryota; kingdom Metazoa; phylum Chordata; class Mammalia; order Rodentia; family Muridae; genus Mastomys; species Mastomys coucha. The sequence goes on along the minus strand of NW_022196905.1, from coordinate 54,796,734 downwards.
AGTATCTCTGATATAAAACAAGTTTTTTCTAACTTCTAGAGACTCTACCTTCCTTAAGAGTCTCAATACTGCTCAAAAATGAAAAGGACAGTGTGTCTTGTGAGGTTCAAGGAAATCTCTTTGCTGTCATATCATTTTAATTCAAAATGAATATTTATTGCCAATATTCATTGCCATAGAATCTATGTTGACAACCCATAAAGGATGAATGGGGCATGGTGAGGAAATACTATACCAAATCAAGGCTGAAATTTAGTAGAGCGAAGATCTTCCATGACCATGATATATAACCTAGGTTTCAAAGACGACAAGACAGTTCCACCCCTCTGGTTTTGATGAAAGTAACATATCTCTTTCTTGGGCTTTTTCCACTCTCAGTTCATGATTATTCTTGGCAGATACTTTAGAGACCTGACATCATCCAATACTTTAAGGACTACATGACAGCACACAATCTGACCTTACAGCTTTTCAATATGGCCTTTTAAGGTCTACTTTTAGGGACTGCAACTGTGGCACATTAGAGACTACAACTGTGTGCAACTTCTGGCTCCCTCAGTGGCTCCCTAAAACTAAAGAGGAAAAACCCCTGACAACTTTACTATTGCATATCTCTACTCTATAAAACCTGTCTGAGTCCTTTTGCTTCTGCAGTTGACCTACATGAGTCTCTTTGAGGCCAGAACCTATACTCTCTGGCATTTAGCACATCATCATAAAACAGCAGGATATTAAGTAAAGGATTAATTCCTTCCAGTTTGAGTTGGTGCCCTGAGCAGACCTTGGGTATTGGCTCTGCAACCAGTACCACAACACCCAGATGAAACTCAACTCCCAGGTGCTCTAACATGCCCAGGATCACAGATGCTCTATCAAGTCCAGGATCACAGGATCTCAGTAGCTTGGTCACATCAGGATTTCAGGATCCCAGAGGCAGCTTGCCCCCAGAAGCTCTGATATACCCAGGATCTCAGGATCATAAGATTCCAGAATCACAGGATTACAGAGTCAGCTGGACTCTGAGGAGTATTGACACAACCAGGATCACATGAAGGACAGGCTCCAGTCAGAGAGAGTGAAGGCAGGTAGCACTAGAGATAACCAGATTGTGAGAGGCAAGCTCAAGAACATAAGTGATAGAAACTGAGGATACATGGCATTATAAGAACCCAATTCTCACATCATAGCAAGTTCTGAATACCCCATCACACCGAAAAAGCAAAAATCAGATTTAAAAATCAATTCTCATGACCAGAAGGAACTTTAAGAAGGACATAAATAACACCCTTAAAGAAATGCAGGAGAACACAGTAAACAAGTAGAAGCCCTCCCTTAAAGAGAAAACACAAAAAATCCCTTAAATAATTATAAGAAAATACAATCAAACAGGAGAAGGAATTGGACAAAACCATCCAGGATTAAAAAAAAATGGAAATAAAAGCAATAAAGAAAAAAGAAAGTGAGACAACCCTGGAGACAGAAAACCTAGGAAAGAGATCAAGAGATACAAGCAGGACCAACAGACTACAAGAGAGAGAAGAGAGAAGAGAGAATCTCAGGTGTAGAAGATATAAAAGGAAACATGGATACAACAATCAAAGAAAATGCAAAATGCAAAAAGCTCCTAACCCAAAATATCCAGGAAATCCAGGACCAAATGAGAAGATAAAAAGAACAATACAAAGAATCAACAAGACCAGACAGATAAACCCTTACCCAGACTAATCATAGGGCATGGAGACAGTATCCAAATTAACAAAATCAGAAATGAAATGGGAAACATAACAACAGAAATCTTGGAAATTCAAAATATCATCAGATCCTATCACAAAAGCCTATACTCAATAAAACTGGAAAATCTAGATGAAATAGACAATTTTCTAGACAGATATCAATTGCCAAAGTTAAATCAGGTTCAGATAAACAATTTAAATAGTCACATAACCCCTAAAGAATGATCAGCACTCATTAAAGGTCTCCCAACTAAAAAGGCCCAGGAGCAGATAATTTTAGTGCATAATTCTATCAGACCTTCAAAGAACACCTAATACTAGTACTCTTCAAAGTATTCCACAAAATATAAACAGAAGGGATACTATAAAGTTCGATCTATGAAGCCACAGTTACACTGATGCCAAAACCACACAAAGAACCAACAGGGAAAAAGTAATTCAGATCACTTTCCCTTATAAATATCAATGCAAAAATACTCAATAAAATTCTTGTAAACCCATTCTAAGAGCACACCAAAACAATCATGTATCATGAACAAGTAGGGTTCATCCCAGGGATGCAGGGATTGTATAACATACAGAAATCCATCCATTTAATCTATTATATAAACAAACTCAAAGGAAAAAAAATGTAATTATCTCAATAGATGCTGAGAAAGAATTTGACAACATTCAACATCCCCTCTTGGTAAAACTCTAAGAAAGATCAGGAATTCAAGGCTCATACCTAAAATTTTAAAAGAAATATACAGCAAGCCAATAGCAAACATCAAACTAAATGGAGAGAAACTGAAAGCAATCCCACTAACATCAGGGACTAGACAAGGCTGTGCACTCTCTCCCTACCTATTAAACTTAGTACTCAAAGTCCTAGTAAGAACAATTAAACAACAAAAGGAGGTCACAGGGATACAAATTTCAAAGAAGGAAGTCAAAATATAACTATTTGCAGATGATATAGTATACTTAAGTGACCCCAAAAATTTGACCAGAGAACTAAACCTGATAAAAACTTCAGTAAAGTTGCTGGATATAAGATTAACTCAAACAAATCATTAGCCTTTCAATACTCAAAGAATAAGCAAGCTGACAAAAAATTAGGGAAACAACACCCTTCACGGTAGTCACAAATAATATGAAATGCCTTGGTATGATTCTAACCAAGCAAGTAAAAGATCTCTATGAAAAGAACTTCAAGTCTCTGAAGAAAGAAATTGAAGAAGATCAAAGAAGATAGAAATATCTTCCATGCCCATTAATGCTCATGCAGGATTAATATAGTAAAAATGGCCATCTTGTCAAATGCAATCTACAGATTCAATGCAATCCTCATCAAGTTTCCAACTCAATTTCTCACAGTTAGAAAGTGCAATTTGGAAATTCATTTGGAATAACCAAAAACCCATGATAGCATAAACTATTATCAACAATAAAAGAACTTCTGGGAGAATCAGCATCTCTGAACTCAAGCTCTATTACAGACCAATAGTCATAAAAACTGCATGGTATTGGTACAGAGACAGGCAGGTAGATCAATGGAGAATAATTGAAGATCCAGAAATGAACCCACACACCTATGGTCACTTGATCTTTGACAAAGGAACTATAACCATCCAGTGGAAAAAAGACAGCAATTTCAACAAATGGTGTGCTGGATCAACTGGAGGTCAATATGTAGAAGAATGCAAATTGATCCATTCTTATCTTCTTGTACAACGCTCAAGTCCAAATGAATCAAGAACCTCCACTTAAAACTAGATACACTGAAACTAATAGAAGAATACATGGTGAAGAGCCTCAAATACATGGCACAGGGGAAAATTTCCTGAACAGAACACCAAAGGCTTACGCTAAGAAAATAACAATTTAATTACAGCAAGAATTCTCACCTCCTTATGGCTTATGCTCTAAGATCAAAAAAAGACAAATGAGACCTCATAAAATTGCAGAGCTTCTGTAAGGCAAACAACATTGTCAATAGGACAAAACAGCAACCAACAGATTGGGAAAAGATCTTTACCAATCCTACATCCAATAGAGGGATAATATCTAACGTATATAAAGAACTTAAAAAGTTAGACTCCAGAGAATCAAATAATTCTATTAAAAATGGGGTACAGTGCACAGACCTGCTGGACTTAAACAACAGGGTTCTGGAGAGAAGGGTGCAACAATGACAAATTGGGATCAGGAGACTCAAAGGAAGGAGACAAGACAAATATTCTGTTCAAGTCTCAGTTTACTCTAGGGAAACAAAGGCTTTTATAGCTACAAACCACAAAGGTATTTGCCCAGGTGCAAGGGCCAAATCGGTATTATCTCTTCATTACACATTAATGTAAATGGAATGACCTTATTGTTTTTTATTAGATATTTTCTTTATTTACATTTCAAATGATATCCCCTTTCCCTGTTTTCCCTCTGGAAAAAAAAAACCAATTCCCTCAATCCTCCACCTGGTCATGAGCTCACCCTCTCCTGCTTATGGCTCTAGCATTCTCCTATACTGGGGCATAGAACCTTCACAGGACCAAGGGCCTCTCCTCCCATTGATGATTAACTAGGCCATCCTCTGATACATTTGCATCTGGAGCCATGAGTCCCATTGTGTGTACTCTCTTTTTGGTGTTTTAGTCCCTGGGAGCTCTGAGGGTACTAGTTAGTTTATATTGTTCCTCCTATGGGGTTGCAAACCCCTTCAGCTCCTTGAGTCCTTCCTCTAGCTCCTTCATTGGGAACCCTGTGGTCAGTCCAATAGATGGCTGTGAACCTCTACTTCTGTATTAGTCGGGTACTGTCAGAGACTCTCAGGAGACAGCTATATCAGGCTCCTGTCAGCAAGCACTTGCTGGCATCCACAATAGTGTCTGGGTTTGGTGATTTAATATGGGAAGGATTCCCAGCTAGGACAGTCTCTGGATTGCCCTTCCTTCAGTCTCTTCTCCATACTTTGTCTCTGCAACTCCTTCCATGGGTATTTTGTTTCCCCTTGTAAGAAAGATCGAAATATCCACTTTGATTTTCTTTCTTCTCGAGTTTCTTGTGGTTTGTGGATTGTATCTTAGGTACTTTGAGTTTCAGGGCTAATATCCATTTATCAGTGAGTGCATATTCTAAGGGAAGTGGATGGCTCTGGAGAATATCATCCTGAGTGAGGAATGTCCCTATTGTAAAATGTCCGGAAAGAAATGTCCTCATTGTAAACAGTCCAGAAAGCCCCCAATCATAAAATGTCCATTATGTAAAAAGTCAATTACAGGAACCAAAGCAGAGTAGTGGAAAAAACAAAAGAGTGATAGTTAATAGATGATGGCCAGGGACAAGATGGAGACTGAGATGCCAGTGTCTTTGGGCCCCAAAAGTACAGAGTTAAACAATGAACTCTCAACAGGAGTATCAAATGGCCGAGAAGCACCTAAAGATATGTTCAACATCCTTAGTTATCAGGGAAATGCAAATCAAAACAACCCTGAGATTCCACCTCACACCAGACAGAATGGCTAAAATCAAAATCTCAGGTGAAAGCAGATGCTGGCTGCTGAGGATGTGTAGAAAGAGGAACACTCCTGTATTGCTGGTGGGATTGCAAGCTGGTACAATCAATCTGGAAATCAGTCTGGTAGGTCCTCAGAAAATTTGACTTATTATTACCTGAGGATCCAGTTGAACCACTTCTGGGCATATACCCAGAAGATCCTCCAACATGAAATAAGGACACATGCTCTACTATGTTTGTAGTAGCCTTCTTTATATTAGCCAGAAGCTGGAAAGAACCCAGATGTTCTTCAATACAAGAGTGGATACAGAAAATGTAGTACATTTACAAAATGGAGTACTACTCAGCTAATAAAAACAATGAATTCATGAAATTTTTAGCCAAATTGATGGAACTAGAATATATCGTCCTGAGTGAGGTAACCCAATCACAAAAGAACACACATGGTATGCACTCATTGATAAGTGGATATTATCCAAAAACGTCAGAGTACCCAAGAACAGTTCACAGACCACATGAAACTCAGGAAGAAGGAAGACCAAAGTATTGTTGCTTTGGTCCTCCTTAGAAGGGGGAACAAAATACTCACAGGAGCAAATATGGAGACAAAGTGTGGATACGATGAAGGAAGGCCATCCAGAGACTGTCCTACCTCTGGGAATCTATTCCACATTACAGTTACGAAACTGATTACAGTTACAGACACTATTACTGATGTCAAGAATTGCCTGCTGACAGGAGCCTGCTATAGCTGTCTCCTGAGGGGCTCTTGCAGAGCCTGACAAATACAGAGGGGGATACTAACAGCCACCATTGGACTAGGCACTCATTCCCCAATGGAAGAATTAAAGAACTAAAAGAGGTGAAGGGGTTGCAACCCCATAGGAAGAATAATATCAACCAACCAGACCCCCCCCCAGAGCTCCCAGGAACTAAACCATCAACAAAAGAGTACCCATGGAGTGACCCATGGCTGTAGCAGCATATGTAACAGAAAATGGCCTTGTATGGCATCAGTGGGAGAAGAGACACTTAGTCCTGTGAGGGCTCAATGTCCCAAGGAGGCAGAAGTGGGTGGTTGGTTGGGGAAACACCCTCATAAAAGCAGGGGGAGGGAAGATGGGATAGGGTTTTCCAGGGTGGGGGAGACTGAAAAAGGGGATAACATTTGAAAAGTAAATAAAGAAAATATCCTATTAAAAATAATAATACAAAAACAACAAAAATGTAAAGGATTAATTGATAGATACTTTTACCTTTCACCCAATTTTCTATAGTTTATTAGATTTGGGGAAAGTTTGGAGCAGTAAACTTTTACTGAACCAGAAGAAGAGAATCATGCTTACAGAAGGAAAAACTTACACAAGCAAATATGGATTAAACTCATGTACAGATTCATGCATATACATTTCTGAAATATCTATTCAAACAAGCTATGGCAAGTTACATATATTTTCACAATTACTAACATATACACAGACATCATTCTTACATATGCATTTGAGTGAAAAGACCAGGCACCAGTGCAGAAAAACTCACTCATTCTGGATGAAAAAAAATGAACTCTAATATTTATTGCATAGAGAAAGAAAAAACTTCTGCCCTTTTATTGCTCAGTGAACTAAACTCAAATCTGTAAGAAGAAAGTTCTGTTCCTTTTAATAAGACTAATCCCACTTTGATATTGAGAAAACACCTGTTCTGTCCCACGGTAAGGAGAAGCCTTGCTCCTCCTTCTGCTCTTTCTGCATCTTCTTCTTTTCTCCTTTTTCCTTCTGCATTATGCATAATCCTCTTATTTTATTATGTCACCTTACAGTTTCTAAGTTACTCTACTCTGCATCCTTCAAATCTTTCTCTCTCCTCCTGCTCTGATGTCATAATAATACTCTCCATGTCTTTTTTTCCAGATGCTATGCCTTACTTCTAAAGTTCTTCTTGAGTTCAGTCATGTCTAAAACGTTCTCTTGTGTCCTGTTTAAAATAATTATCCTCAGTTCTAATCTAAAAAGCTCTGTTCAGATGTGCCTAAAAAGTGTTCTGTTTAAAAAGTTCTCCTCAGCTCAATTCTGTGCCTTCTCTTTGTCCTGAGCACTTAATACATCTTGCAGAATGCATGATCACATGGTAAAAAGTTCATCACAAGTTTACACATATTCCAATCATAAACTGAAATAGAAGTTTACAACAGAGAATATTTATGTCCTTACCTATTAGGAGTAATTATCTGGCTGAATATTTATCACCTTTCACAGCTCCACAAGTTTATGGAGAGTTTAAAAACTGTAACTAAGTTATTAGTGAAATTTTGTGTAGACAAACCCAGTCAATATTTTATCTTCTGTCTTAGCACCTATAGTAAATTATTATTTCCCTTTTTATGACCTTTGGTTAATGTTTTTTTACAACCTTTGGGAACGTGCTATGAGCAGGAAAATGTCTTTTTAGAATCTCAGAAGTGACACTAAAGGCTGGCAGAATTCTCATTGCTGTTTTGATATCTGAAAGGAGGTAATGTCAGTCTCACTATAAAAGAGCTTAAAAATACTGATATAATTTTAGAAATTCTTATAGGATCATCATTAAGAATTAAGAAGTCATCTATTTGTCTAAATAGCATCACTACAAGACAGTACTTCTTCTAGTTCTGCAGAGATATTCTCAAAGGGGTGGGCTTATAGCTACTGATTGTTATAAATGTTTAAGAATAACAGGAAAAACATATTAATAGTAAGATTTTTTTCCAAAAATGAACTTTCCTGGGCTTTGCCTATAACAGCAAATCTGTAATGGATTAAATAATCCAGGTTAGACTAGCTCAAGAAGATCATGCACTACATTAGGTTGTCCTATGTCAACTTCTGACAAAAGCTACTACCATGTAGATGACAGTGCTGTCTAGATGCCACCATAGCATTGAATGATTTGAAGAGTGTTAGAATACAGTGAAAGCAATTTTAACATATTGTTGCTTTTAAGAAGGAAGAAAAGCTTAGACCTTCTCATTGAAAACTGCAAGGTTTAGGCTGGCCATTAAGGTACTCCCTTTAATCCCAATAGAAAGCAGGAAGTTTCTTTAATATTAATTTTACTATATAATGTTTTTTTTTTCAGCTCATGTTTTGGGGAGTGTGGGGAAACATCAAGAATCCTAGTATTCTTTTCTTGCAGTTGCATATGTTAGAATTATTTCTTCTCTGCTTCCTCTTCATTATTGCAGATCTGCACAAGAATAATCAGTAATAAACATGTCACACTGTGAATGTTATGCTATATTGAAGTTAACTTTTCCAAATAAATTAGCCCATTACTATGTAATTTAACTTATAACAAGTTTCCAAGACATTGGGAAAATACAATGATGTTATTTGTTAAAAAGTCACACCAATGAATGCCTCATAAATGCAGTCTTCTGCTCTGAAACTCACATGAGCCAGACCTATACTGGCCACATTATTCTCAGCATTCTTATCTTCTAGTAGTATACTACAACTATCTGGTAAGCTCTGTTTAATGCTTAAATTTCTTCTTATTCTTAAGGTACCACACTCATCCATAAAGAAAGATGGTCAGCCTCTACCACATCTGTAGCACCAACTTATATTTAAGTTCCTTAATTTTATTTTGCTATTTTAAAATATCGGAACAAAAATCAAATTAGAGGACATTGTGTCTCTATTGGTTTATGGCTTGAGATGATTATAGTTGAGAATTTGAGAAAAGTCATGGCATGATGGCAGGAGTAAGAAATTAGTCATCACATTTTCATGCTCACACAGAAAAGAGAAAATGAGAATAGGAAGTGAAGAAAGGCTTCAAATCTTAAAATGAACCTTTTCATGTATGTCTTCCATTAAGTGCATATATCTCAATGGTTTCAGAGTTTCCCTGAAAGGTTCTACTAAGTGGTAATAAACTGACTAAATATAGAAGCTTATACAGAATATTCCTCATATAAACAATAACAAGTATTCATTTATTTAATTAATATTATAATAGTGTAAACTTTTAAACCTCCTGTCGCTTAATGTCCTACTTCTCCAACATGTGTACCGAATGAAAGAGATTATGATGCATAATCAATTGCAATTATGTTTGAAATGTCAACAAATATTAATTTGGTAATGTGTTTACACTGACACATTGCCCTCTCATGTTATAATTTTTAAGCAATGTAACTAACATTATGGATGTGTATATATATTAATTAATATAAAGTATACTGATACATTATGAAATATATTAATTGAAAGGCATGATTAATAATCAATAGTTAATTTTATATGTTCTATGATGTCTGGTATATTGTAATATTGTCAATCTGTGCTTTTAATGACAAAAAGTGATGGCAAACAGAATGGCAGGAAGACTTTCTGAATCTTAGTACTCAAAAAGATGAGGCAGTGGAATTGTGTCATGCTTGAGCTGAGAGACAATTCCATAATGAGTTCCAGGCCAGAATGGGATACTTTCTGAGAGTGTCTTAGAAGGAACCAAAAGATGCATCCATAATTTCAAAACCCAGAAATGTAAAACAACAGAGAAAAGTTCAAGTCTAGCAGCAATTTCTACAGTCAAAATATTGGATAAAATTTTTTATTGGTTATATAAGAATTTCTTTGAAAGAGAATATTGTTTCTTTGTCTTCAGTGATTGTACATCCCATTGAACTAATTATCAGTGTGAGTTATTTCACAATATATTAGTCACAGTACTGTGTGGTAGTTTGATAACCTATCAAGTAAAAGATCTCTATGACAAGAACGTCAAGTCTCTGAAGAAAGAACTCAAAGGAGATTAAAGAAGATAGAAATATCTCCCATGCTCATTAATGCTCATGCAGAATTAATAAAGTAAAAATGGCTATCTTACAGAATGCAATCTACAGATTCAAAGCAATCCCCATCAAATTCCAACTCAATTCTTCATAAAGTTAAGAAACAATTTGCAAATTCATTTGGAATAACTAAAACCCCCTGATAGCATAAACTATTGTCAGCATTAAGAGAATGTCTGGTGGAGTCACCATCCCTGACCTCAAGCTGTACTATAGAACAATTATGATAAAATTGTATAGTATTGATACAGAGACAGGCAGATAGATCAATGGAATACAACTGAAGATCCAGAAATGAACCCACACACCTATGATCATTTGATGTTTGACAAAGGAACTAAAACCATCCAATGGAAAAAAAACAGCATTTTCAACAAATGTTGCTGGTTCAACTGGCAGTTAGCATGTAGAAGAAGGCAAATTGATCCATTCTTATCTTCTTGTACAAAGCTCAAGTCCAAGTAGATCAAGAACCTCCACATAAAACCAGATACACTGAAAGTAATATAAGTGAAAGTGGTGAAAATCTTTGAGCACATAGGCACAGAGGAAAATTTCCTGAATAGAACAACAATGGCTTATGCTATAAGATTAACAATTGGCAAATGGGATCTCATAAAATTGCAAAACTTTTGTAAGGCAAAGGACACTGTTAATAGGACAAAATGGCAACCATCAAACTGGGAAATGATTAACAATTGTACATCTGATAGAGGGCTAATATCTAATATATACAAAGAATTCAAGAAGTTAGACTCCAGAGAACCAAATAACCCTATAAAATAATGAATTCTCAACTGAGGAATTCAGAATGGCTGAGAAGAAGCTAAAGAAATGTTCAACATTCTTAGTCATCAGGAAAATACAAATCAAAACAAGCCTGAGATTCTACCTCACACCAGTCAGAATGGCTAGATCAAAAACTCAGGTAATAGCAGATGCTGGCTGGTGGGGATGTAGATAAAGAAGAAAATTCTAACATTGTTCATGGTATTATAAATTGGCACATCCACTTTGGAGATCAGTCTGGTGGTTCCTCAGAAAATTAGAAATAGTACTACTTGAGGACCCAACTATACCACTCCTGAGTATATACCCAAAATATGCTCCAAGCTACAACAAGGGCAAATATACACCTATATTCATAGCAACCTTACTTATAATATCCAGAAGTTGGAAAGAACCCACTATGTCCTTCAATATTGGGATGGATACAGAAAATGTGGTACATTTACACAATGGGATGCTACTCAGCTATTATAAACAATGCCTTAATGAAATTATTTGACAAATTGATGGAATTAGAAAATATCATCCTCATTGAAGTAACCCAGTCACAACAGAACACATGGTATGGACTCACTGATAAGTAGATATTAGCCCATAAGCTCAGAACATCAAAGATGTAGTTCACAGATCATATGAAGCTCAAGAAGAAGGAAAACAAAGGTGTGGATGCTTCTGTCCCTCTTAGAAACGGTAACAAAATACTCATGGGAGAAATGGAGTGGGAGGAACTTGGGAGGAACAAAGGAAAGAGGGGGAAATGGGGGGCAGAATCAGGTATTGGAGGAGACAGGGATGAGATATAGCCAGTAGGAATTTGAACAGTGGTGTGTAGCAAAGGAGGATGGGAAATTAGCATAGCTACTAGCAAGTTCCAGATACAAGCAAAACAAGAGGCCTCCAGGACCCAACAGGGATGAGTTTAGCTGAAATGCCTAACAGAGGGGAAGAAGAACCTGTAGAGATCATATCCAGTGCTTAGGCAGGCTCTCTGTTGAGGGATGTGCCCACACACTCATCTCCAAATTTTTAAACCCGAAATATTCTTGTCTACAGGAAACACAGGTACCAAGTGTGAAGCAGAGTCCTAAGGAAAGACCATCCAGAGACTGTCCCATATGGAGAACTATCCCACATTCAAATACCAAACACAGATACTATTGCAGATGCCAAAAAGTGCATGCTGATAGAAGCCTGATAAGGCTGTCTCCTGAGAGGCTCTGCCAGAGCCTGACAGATCCAGAGGTGGGTGTTCTCAGCCAATCATTGGACTGAGCACACATTCCAATGGAGGAGTTAGAGAAAGGACTGAAGGAACTTAAGGAGTTTACAAGCCCATAGGAAGAATAGCAATATCAACCAACCAGATTCCCCAGAACTCCAGGGGACTAAACCACCAATCAAAGAGTACACATGGAGGGACCTGTGGCTCCAGATGAATATGTAGCAGAGGATGGCATTGTCTGGTATCAATGGGAGAAGAGTCCTTCTGTCCTTTGAAGGCTTGATGCCCCAGTGTAGGGGAAAGACAGAGTGGGGAAGCAGGAGTGGGTGGGTGGTAGAACATCTTCATAGAGGCAGGGGAGGGAGGATGGGATAGGGCGTTTGCAAAGGGAAAACCAGGAAAGGGGATAATATTTGAAATGTAAATCAATGAAATATCCAATAAAGAAGAATACTAATAATAAAAAAAGAAATTCAGAAAATCTGATACAATCCAATATAAATTAAAGTTCTGAATGCATATTGTGTATTCTAAAATTTCCACCAAAACTTGAGACTAAAATAAAAATAACAAATTGTTTCTTAACAATTACACCTAAAATCTTCTTAATTTCCTGTTTCTAAATATGTGAAGATTAAAACCAATTTAAAAAAGTATTTTTCTTTCCCCTAGCCATGTTTATACCACTTCACAATATATATATATATATATATATATATATATACATATATATATATATATATATATTATATACAATTTGAGTTAATTATAATTAGAAGAGAAACTAAAACAACATAATTATTTTTGAAAAAGGAAAAAACTTCCTGGGCAGTGACAGTTCATTTAAACTCCATGTTCATGAACTCCCACATTTTATCTATTTAATCTTTGCAGTGCCGTATTAAGTAAATGGCCTTTTGACCACAGCATGAATTTAGTGAACTTTGAAGGTCTTGCTTATCAACTGTGATACCTCAGTTAGCCTGTAGTGCTTTCTCAGGAGATAAATGGTTTTTCTTTTACATCTGCAGTGATTAACTTTTTCTATGAAGCATGAAATATAATTACAGTAAGATTAGAAAGCATTACCTGCATGTGTTGTAATTGTCCATAAAATTAGCAATTTTCTTCTGAAAAAAATACCCATTATCTATTTTTGTCAGATGAAGGGCACAAAATTAAAGTTTTCTTATACATGAAATGATATTAAAATTTAAAATATAGCTTCATTGCTCCATAATTTTTGTTTTCAGCAAAGTGAATTAACTCTTAAATGTAGTATTTACTTCTATCTGTATTAATTAAACTCTAGCACTAAAATCCCTAGCTGAATCTCCACTAAAATGTCACCTATCCTAATGAATATGTATTTAAAAAGTAAAGAATAAATTTAAGAGATTTTTAAAAAACAAGTTAACATTATAAGAAATAAAAACCTTTTTACATTTCTCTACATCTCAAAAACACAATGTCCTTAAAGCCAATTTCTGGCTTGATATCTACGTCCAGAATTGAGTAGGTTTTATAGATTTTTAAATGAGAGAAATTTTAAGGATTTTTTTTTTGGTAATTTTTTTATTGTTTTGGCTCTTTCTACTAAAACATTTCTTGTTAGTTTGTAACTTCAGTACCAATCTACCTCTTTATGCATAAATCTCATTCCTCAAGCACATGAAACAGCATGGGAAAAAAGTACTCCTATTCTCACCACCCCTTTCACAGTTGTAGGCGTATACTCTTTGTAACTGGGTCATACTTCTCACTTATTCAACACTGTCTTTCTACATATTATCTCTATCATTTGTTTGAGTCTCCCCAGTAGAGGGGAAAATATTTTAATCTGGTGATGTACAAGACCTCATTATATACATTAAACATAATATCATAAAGTACGTTGATAGGCAGAAGTCTAGAACTTACCGCAAGTAAGGGAAATGGGAGATTTATTGGGATGAACCAGAAATCATATATAAGAGATTCAAAGAAATAACAGGGAGCCTTCTTTCATGATACCTCAACAATATAGGTGCTTAAACAAGACCTGCACAATGACAATAGCAGTAAACATGCTAACTTGGAAGAGGGAAATTTTATGAAGTCCCATCCCTAGATAAAATACTCTATGTAAGTAGCCAAATTTCTGGGATTGAGAAAATTATTCTTGCCCAGGAATTGATTATCAAATATAAAATGGTAAACTCTAAAATCATATACATACAAACAACTCAAAGAAATCACAGCAGGTTATATTTATATACTTATTATGTGTGACTTTGGATAAGCATATGATATGTATATATGTATATTTTATAATAATTAGAGAAAAGCAAGCACTGGATTTGAGAGGGAGTAAGGGGACTTGGGAGCAGGAGTTGGAAGAGTAAAACAAAAGGAAAAAGTGGTGGCTTTATAATTTAACTAATTTTAAAAGACAATGTAGCATTAACTGTGGGAATGACAAAATTAAATATGAATATGTGTTTCCATTTCCAGAAGCAACTATGTTGGCTTTATTTCTCAACTCAAAGCATGTATATTTTCAAGAACTGCACAGGCCTGGCTTAATTGGGAACATCTATTTGTTGCAACTAATAATAATTCTTGTTATTACCATGGTCACTATCAAGATATTTCAGTTTCAATGCTACATTTGCCCCAGATACTTAAAACTTAGTCACTGCTCCATCTTTGTCCTGCTGGGAATTGACTCTAATGTTTTGTTTTATTTTGGCTTCCAAAAGCTATGGGAGTATGGCTTCCAGAACTGAGAGTCCCTGCCCCAAGTTGACTGCAATTGATAATAAAGAATTGCCATAGAGCCAATGGCTGGGCAGGTAGACAGGGACTTGAAGATTGCACAGGCAAGGGACAGGGAGAGAGAGAGGAGGCAGAGAATCACCATGACAGGGAAGCAGAAAGATGAAACTTAAGGGCCTGTTGGCATGTAAGAATTTGGGGCAGTGGCCCTTAGATTGGGTCTGGAGTAGTAGAGATGAAATACAGATTTTAATGATGTTAACTCAGGGAAGTGTTTGCTAGCTGCGTTGGGGACATTTAAAAGTGCCCGGTCATTGAGCTAGTCGAGGCATTTTGAAACTAGCTGGCATATGTATCTTTAATTCATGAATCCAGAGAGTTCTTGGGAGCCAAAGTGGTTTCACTAATTCACTACTACATTGTTCCAGTGCTTCTTATAGGCAGGAAAAATTTTGATTTGAAGGTCTTCTAGGTGTGTTGGTATAATTATCCCTGCATGGCTACTGGAGGCTACTTTAGGCTCCATATCCTCCACCACTAGGACTCTCAGCTGGAGTCACCCCTTCCCAATCACATCTCAGGCCATTGGCAAGTTCCAGAGATCCAAATTCATTCCCACCCCTGCCCTCTGCCAATTTCCTTTCACTTTCCTTGCCCTCTCTTCCCAACTCTCCTTACCACTGATCTCCCCATTCCCCTCCCCATGGAGCAGAGCCAGAGGGAATGATGAACAACTGACTGGCCAAACTTGAGACTCCTTCTGTGGACAAGAAACAACCCCACACACTATAAATGATACTCTGTTATGCTTGCAGACTGGATCCCAGCATAACTGTTCACTGAAAGGCTCCACCTAGCAGCATATTGAAACAGATGTACAGGCCCATAGCCAAACTAGATGAAGCTTGGGGAGTCTTATTGAAGAGTTGGGGAAGGATGCAGGGGCCATGAGGGGATAAAAACTCCACAAAAAGACCAAAAGACTTAACTTACCAGGGGATCTTTGAGGGCTCCAAAGGGTGTAGTGGCCGAAGGCTTCCAAGTGGTCCAATTGCTCCACTGAATGCCAGTGGAGCAATAGAGACACCATCCCACCCACAAAACTTTCAACCCAAAATTTGTCCTGTCTACAAGTAAAGCAGTCATTGGGGATGGAGCAGAGACTGAGTGAATTGCCAACCAATGACTGGCCCAAATTGAAACACATCCCATGGGCAAGTGCCAATCAACTAATTCTATTAATCATATACTGTTATCCTTGCAGATAGGAGCATATTGTTCTCTGACAGGCTCCACCCAGAAGCCGACTCAGACAGATACAGACACCCACAGCCAAACAGTGGAAGGAGTTTGGGAACTCTTATGAAAGAATAGGAGAAAGAATTATAATTCCCAAAGGAAATAGGAATGCTACAGTAAGATCAACAGATTCAACTCACATGGACCCATGGGTCTCTCAGCATCTGAACCACCAAAAAAGAACATACACAGGCTGGACCGAGGCCTTCCTGCTCATATGTAGCAGATGTGCAGCTTGCCCTTCATGTAGGTCCTGAACAACTAGATCAGGAGCTATCCCCAAAGCTGTTGCATTTCCATGGGGAATGTACTACTAGCTGGACTGCCTAGTCTGGCCTCTGGGAAAGCGCCCAGACTCACAAGGACTTGAACTGGTAGGGTGGGATGGGTATACTCAGGATGACCCCTACTCCCTATATGCTACATCATATCCAGAAGTCAGTGCTTAATGACAATTCCACATTCTCTTTATCCTATAGCATTTCTACTCCCTATTATGTATTGTTCCCTATATTAGATGTAATGGTATAGATATTTTACTTGGGGATGTGTCGTCACCAGTTTCTTATATATTCCCAGAGTTTTGAACATCTTTGAGTCTCTATATTAACCATTGTCTATTAAAAAAAGTAGCTTCTTTGGTTAAGTTTGAGAGATATATGTTATTATAAATACTTTAAAACCACTTTGAACATATTTCCATTTATAAAAGCATCCTACTGTCAGTTCCCTACTAGGTTGTGTGATTTTTCAGCCATATTTTTTTTTTCAGGTTTACAATACTAATCATGTATCCCTTCTCATGGACAGGAACTCCGTTCTAATCATGAAGCTTGTGGTATACAACTGCTAGAAGAGGCATACCACAATTACAGCAATTGCTCTTTCTATACTAGCAGCTCATTTCTGTAGAGAGCATCATTGGCTTCTCTCTCTCAAATGCATAACCCCTTCCTGATTCTAGCTCAGTTCCAGCTGGATTATTATGTATACCCTTTACAAAGTATGTGGTACCTCCAGTAATAAGTTATTTCCATGCAGTTCTAATGTCCCCAAAAGAAAAAATGTCCAGATACATTTATAACATAAATATTCATTACTAAATGAAAGTGTAATTATAGAATCTGTATGAAAATTATTATTAGAAAATATAAATAATATAGTAACTTAAATAACAGAAAAGCAGATGTCTTATGTTCTCTTTCAATGAGAATATAACCTTTGATTTTTACACTACTGTGTTTAAATAGGAGTGAGAGTCTAGGGAAAGTAGATAGGCATTAAAGAAAAAGCCTGCTAGTGTGACCTAAAGGGGAGACAATTATAACATACATTTAATGAAAGTGACACATTGCCTAAGAAATATTTGACAGGGTGGCCAGTGACTACTATAAATCACCCCCAAGGTTAATACTAGAAGGAGTGGAATGGATAATTTTATTTTATGTATTTAAATATATTATTACATTTGATTGTTGTTTCTTATTCCTTCTTTTCCCTAATACAGACAGTGTTATTTTTGCGCTGATACTATTTGATAAACTCAGATGGTCAGGAAAGAGGTTAAGTAGTTGGGAGGATGCCCTTAGAACAAGGACATCTGTTAAAAAAATAAACTAGGTGATGAGAAGAGACTTTCAAGGTCAGGGACAGCTGCCAGTCTATAAATAAAATATTACCAAAATAAAAGCCAACATTTAAGAAGTATCAAAGAGCACAAACTTTTTATAAATTATCATAAAAGAAAGTTCACTTTACCAGATAGAATAACATTAACAGGGATGGCATATTCAACCATTATTTTGCCTGTACCCTATGTGCTAAGAATTTCCCTCAGTAAATGATATATATTTTTACTGATTATTTTATTTTCATGTGTGTTTTGCTTCATTGAGTTCTTTCACAAATTTTCTGTTCCTGGAGTTACCCCTGGGAATATAAAGTCAATTGCTACCTTATTGAGAACTAGAAGCATGCCCAAACTAGAAACATGCCTCTTCAAGGCATATTGGCTTGAATGAAGAGATTATCTCTATATAGTGTCAATTACTACTATCATTCAAGGGTTCTTTTACCAGTGTAAACTTTTTCTCCTATTGTCCCTAGTGGAACAAGGAATGACAAAATATATCCTCCTGACCAGGAGTTTGTGACACTAAACTATTTAAAAACCACTGACCTAGCAGAATTTTTTTAATGAATCTTCTATTCTCTATAATTAATTTCATTAGTGGCTTAGCTTTGTAATATACACAACTATAGAAATTTTGTTTAATACCTTACAAAATATACTGTTATGAAAGATTTTATAACAATTGGCTTTTAATTCAACACCCTATATCTTATTTACTCTGGCCAATGGGCAATACCACATGATACAAAATTATAAGAGTAAAGAGCCTGCATATTATGGCCTCTTGTTGTTCAGTGAAACCTGAAGACACTATGATTACTGTGGGTCAGAATGCCAAATGATAAGAAAGAGATGGACCAGCAATGCTCATTATATAGGTTGGCAGACCTCTTGCTTTCAGACATCAAACCATGGGAATCTAGGAACAGGTTGCCTCTAGTAATCTGTGACCTTCCAGTCTAAGGAGTCAACAATACTACCAGTAGGGTCTCAACCAGAGTTGTAAACTTGAGAACAGCTTAGCTAAATTCCAACTGTTGCCAACCTGAGAACTGTTACCCAATCACATGTCTATTTTTCATATATATATATATATATAT
>NW_022196905.1:54767457-54776656 GCF_008632895.1 Mastomys coucha | reverse complement strand
ACATCTGTGTCAGTCAGATACTGTCAGAGCCTCTCAGGAGATAGCTATATTTAGGCTGGCTTACCCTATACAATAATTTTGTGACATCATTAACAATTGTAGTGGTAAGCCATATAATTACTTCAATGGTATTTCTATTATTTACAGACAATATTTTTTTAAAAAATTGCTTTGAGCTATCAAAATTCTTTTCTGTATTACCTGCCTATTGACTAAACCAATTATGCTACAGACACAGTATTATAAGTTAACAAATGTTTCAATGTTAAAAAATAAAATTACACAGATACACATGCATGAACAACTGCTATTTGAGAAATTGAACACAATAGGGTAGGAAGAAAGACTGGGTCTAATATCCCTGCAACTGAGAAAGTTAAGAAATTTTTAAAGAAAATGAAAGAAATATCTTCCAAGTATAGAGTAAGTGGACATTTCCAGATCAGTATGTATAAAAACTTCTCTGAAAAGGACAACTTTAAGAGAAGAGTAGAAAATAAATAATGCAGAATAATTAGAATATATATTACAAAATTTTTCATATCTATAATATAATTATTCTTGTTATTTTGAAATTCTACATAGAAAAGTAATATTAATGATATTAATGATTAATGATATCTAATAAGTATATATGAGAAACATTGATGAACATTTTGTTTAAATGTTCTAAATCTAGAAGATAATGTCTAAAAAGCAAATAAGTTTCATGATAGTGAACCTGATGAAAGTTCATATCAAAACTATATTTAAAATTTACAATGGTCAGAGTCAGATAAATAAGAAAGAAATATAATTAAATATATTCATGAAAGTGTCAAAATCTTGACCATTTCTTTGACTGTTGGAGCACAGGATAAAAGGCATACTTTGGAATGTAGTGTGCTACTCATCTAAGTTGGAATGAGTTCTCGAAACAAGTGTTCAGTGAATGAATAAATGGATATTAGTCTGCACAACAGCAGCAAGAACAACAGAAGAGACACAAATTGAACTCAGAAAACACTTAAATTAAAAGATGCAAAGAAAAGTTGATGCAGATGCTTTAATATTTAAGACACATTATTTAGGTGATGAAACTTTTTGTGTGGCTTTATGTAGTGATCATTTTGTTAACTTCAAAACTAAGAACAATATGTATTACATAGATAATAGAAAACAAATGAACTGCTTAGGGTCCTTATTTTTAAATAAACAAAGAAGAATGGTGGCAATAATGTAGAAATGATAAGTTGGTTTACATAGTCAAGTAGATAATCACAGTATCTAAAGATATCGGTGTAATAATGTATGTATGCATATAAATATGCTTATCTTTCCAGATGGTTTTCATGTAGAAAAAGTAAAGACTTTTTTGTCTTTACTTAAGATGATATTCTATACTTGATCAATACTGCTGAGTTTCAATTCAGATTTTGATCCTAAGTAATCCCTGAATGATTTCTTTAAAGCAGTTAGGAACTCACTGTGGCACAGATATAGGTCAGAATTTACTCAAGACTTATTGACTTGGTCAAAATCTTACTTCATTTTTATAGGGAAGCATTTTACCAAACCTTCAACATTAACTACTCATGCTCAGATTATATCTAGATGGTGTATGGTTTTCCAAAGTGTAGACTGAAAATGGAATGAACTGCAAAAAAGTTGAGCATATATGATGCCTCTTGACAAATCCTACCCAGCCACACAAGAATTTGAACAGGTAGAAATTAGCAAAATCAAGTGTAGGAGGGTGATATTAAGAGGATGCTTTCCAATGTGGGAAATTGTGTGGAATACCAAGATGGGTTTTTTGTTTGTTTGTTTGTGTCTGTTTTTAAGGAAAAGCTCATTCCAAACTATGGAAAAAAAGACAAAACTGAGGAACAAAAATATTTCTAGGGCATTTATCCTTTTAAGTTACTCTCTCAAATATAGAATGTAATTTTATAGCATATTTTAAAATATGGTCAAGTTAAGACAAGAAAGTCTCACTGAAAAAAAAAATCATTGCTTTTGGGATAGCCCCCATTCCTGTTGTTCAGGAACCACATGAAGACCAAGTTGTACATCTACATATTTGCGGGGAGACTGAGGTCCAGCCTGTGTATATTCTTTGGTTGATGGTTTGGAATCTGAGAGCTGCAAAGGTAAAGGTTAGTTAATTCTCTTACTATTCCTGGTAGAGTTCCTATGTAGTGCTTTCCTAAAAGCTGTTGACTGTATATGGGGTATGTACTTCTAGCTGGCCTGCTTTCTCTGGCCTCAGCGGGAGAGGAAACACCTAGTTTCACAGACACTTGAAGTGCAGGGGTGGCACACCAGCTCTGCTGATAAAGAGGGCATGGGAAAGAATTGTGAGAGGTGACTAGGAGGGAGACCGTGAGTAGGATGTAAAGTGAATAAGTAAAAAATAAAAATAAAGTAATATAAAAGAAAAGAAAATCATTGCTTTGTTTTAATTTTGTCTTTGGAAAACACAAATTAATATTAAAATTTTGTTAAGATTTATGAAAAATTCAATATGAGAAGAATAAGTACACTTGCATCAATGTGTTTAAACAAAAAATTCTTCCTCATGCAGAGTATACGTGTGTGCTTTACAAAGTTACTCTCAATTATTTCTTCTTCCACATACAATATGTTTATATATGACAATATTAAAATGTTGAGCATTGTCAAAAAAAATAACCACTTCCATAAAATGGATTCATAACAAGGACTATTGCACTACTGAAGAAAGAAAACACTTGAAACAATGAGATAAACTATGGTAGTAGTGAGATCCACAAGCCAAAATAAGAGAAATATTGTTTCAAGAAATACTTTTTCTTCTATTAGATTCAGTGTATGTGCTTTCACAGTGAGGTCCTTGATCTACTTGGACTTGGGCTTTGTGAAAGGTGATAAATATTGATCAATTTTCATTCTTCTACATGCAGACTGCCAGTTAGACTAGCACCATTTATTGAAGATGCTTTCTTTTGTCCACTGTAAGGTTTTGGCTTCTTGTTAAAGATGAAGTGTCCATCTGTGTGTGGGCTTATTTCTGGGTCTTTAGTTCCATTCCATGGATTGAACTATCTGTCTCTGTTTGGTGTGGTCCTTATCACCATTGCTCTTTAGTAGAGCTTAAGATCAATGTTGGTGACTCCTGCAGAAGTTCTTTTATTGCTGGGAATTGTTTTAATTATCCTGGGTTTACTGTTTTTTTTTCCATATGAAGTTGATAATTGTTCTTTCCATGTCTGTGAAGAATTGTGTTGTGATTTTGATAGAGATTGCATTGAATCTGTAGATGACTTTTTGTAAGATGGCATTTTCACTGTTAATCCTACTGATCCATGAGCATGGTAGATGTTTCCATCTTCTAATATCTTTCTCAATTTCTTTTCTTCAGGGACTTGAAGTTCTTGTCATACATTTCTTTCACTTGCTTGGTGAGAATTACACACCAAGATATTTTATATATCTGTAGCTGTTATGAAGGGTGTTGTTTCCCTAATTTCTTTCTTATCCTTTTATCCTTTATATAAAAAGAAGGCTACTGATTTGTTTGAGTTAATTTTATATCCAACTACTACGCTGAAGTTGTTTATCAATTATAGGAGTTCTCTGGTAGAATTTTGGGTGTTGCTTATGTATATTATCATATTGTTCACAGATAGCAATATTTAGACTTTTTTCCTTTGCAATTTGTATCTCCTTGATCTCCCTTTGTTGTTCTAGCTATAAATTCAAGTACTATATTGAATATATAGTGAGAGAATGACAGCCTTGTCTCTAATTTTAGTGAGATTGATTCTAGTTTCTCTCCATTTAATTTGATGTTGGCTGTTGGTTTGCTGTATATTGTTTTTATTATGTTTATGTATGTAATTTGGATTCCTGATCTCTTGAATACTTTTAACATGAAGAGTGTTGTACTTTGTAAAAGGCTTTTGAAGTATCTAATCAGATGACCACATGACTTTTTCCTTGAATTTGTTTATATAGTGGATTAAGTTGATAGATTTTAATATATTGAACCATCTGAACATCACTGGGATGAAACCAACTTGATCATGCTGAGTGATGGTTTTGATGTGTCCTTAGATTCAGTTTACAAGAACTACATTGAGTATTTTTGAATTGATATTCATAAGCAAAATTGGACTGAGGTTCTATTTCCTTGTTGGATCTATTTCCTTGTTGTGTGGTTTGGGTATCAGGATAACTGTGGCTTCATAGAATGAATTAGATAGTGCTTCTTCTGTTTCTACTTCATGAAATATATTGAGGAGTATTGTTGGTATCAACTCTTCTTTGAAGGTATGGTTGAAATCTGTACTAAAACCAGCTGGTCCTGGGATTTTTTTTTTTTTGATTGGGAGCTTGGAAATGACTACTTCTATTTCCTTAGAGGTTATAGGACACTTTACAGTTTTACCTTATCTTGGTTTAAATTTGGTACATGCTATCTGTTTAGAACATAAACCATTTTATCTAGATTTTTCCAGTTTTGTAGGATATAGATTTGTGTTATAATATATATATATATATATATATATATATATATATATATATATACATATATTGAATTTCTTCAGTTTCTGTTATATTTCCTTTTTCATTTCTGATTTTGTTAATTTGAATACTGGAGACTGAAAAGTTTTGTAAAGCAAAGGAAACCACCAATAAAACAACCTACAGATTGGGAAAATACCATTTCTGAGTCTACATCCAGAAGGGAAATGTAAACATTAAATAAAGAACTTAAGAAGGTAGATTCCAAAAACAAAACAAAACAAAACAAAACCCCAAATAACCTAATTAAGAAATGAGGTACAGAGCTAAATACAGAATTATCAACAGAGGAATCTCTAATAGTCAATGTTCAACATCCATAGTCATTAGGAATATGTGAATCAAAAATGACCCTGAGGTTCTAATTTACACCAGTACAAACATTTTGGAAATCAATCTGGTGCTTCCTCAGAAAACTGGAAATAGTTCTACCTGAAGACACAGCTATACCACTTCTGGGCATTTACACAAAAGATGTTCCACCACACCACATGGACAAGTGCTCCATTATGTTCACAGCAGCCTTATTCATAAGAACCAGAAGCTGGAAGCAACTTAGTTGTCCCTCAACTGAACAATGGATGTAGAAAATGTGATTCATTTGCACAATAGAATATAATCCAGCTATTAAAAACAAGAACATCTCCTTCAGTCCTTCCCCTAACTCTTCCATTAGGGTCCCTGTGCTTAGACTGATGGACTGAAGGAGCTCAATAGGCCTTATCTGGCATCAAATAAAGAGGGGAGGCCCATGGTCTTGTGAAGGTTTGATGCCCCTCTGTAGAGGAATGCTAGGGCAGTGAGGCAGTAGAGGGTAGTTGGGTTGGGGAGCACCGTCATAGAAGCAGGGTAAGGGGAGATGAGATTTGGAATTTGTAGTCGGGAGAACAGGAAAGGGGATAAAATTTGAAATGTAAATAAATAAAATATCCAATTAAAAAAAGAAGATAGAAAAGTCCTGAAGTAAAGAAAATGGATTTAAACCTATTGTTTTTAGTAACAAGAATCAGGCTAGTTTGGGCATTATGGTTTACAATGAACTACTGAGCTGTGACTCACTTCATTTACTCTCTGGATCAGTTTTCAACTAATTTCAACTCATTTACCAAACTCTCCAGCATTTTATATCTCTCTGTAAGCTAACCTAATTGTATTGGGGAGTTATCACTTGAAATACATATATCTACTTCAAAAAAAAAAAATAAAAGGAACATCATGGATTTTGCAGACAAATCGATGGATGTAGAAACTGAGGCAACTCAGACACAAAATGACAAGTATGGTATGTACTCACTGACAATTGGATATTAGCCAAACAGTACAGAATACCCATGATCATTGGAAGTTTAACAAGAAGGAAAGCCCAAGTGAGGATGCTTCAACTCCACTTAGAAGGGGGATCAAAATAATCATGGGAGGCAGAGGAAGGGAGGCATCTGGGTAGAAGACAGGAGAGGGAGACAAAAAAGGGGGAAGGATCAGGTATGGGAGGAAAACAGGAGAGAAACTCAGAGGGCTAGTAGAACAAATGGAAATATGCAGCTTCTGGGAGTAGGGGATAGGGTTGGGATGGTTGGAATGACCCTCTAGAAAGTCCCAGATACATGAGATATGAGAAAAGACCAGGACTCAATGGGGGTGACTTTAGCCGAAATGCCCAACAGTGGGGAAACGGAACCTGAAGAGACTAATTCATAGATGGGGCTCCAGTGGAGGGATGTGGTCACCAAACCACAATCAAAAATTATGACCAAGAATTGTTCCTGTCTAAAGGAAATGCAAGGAGAAAAATGAAGTAGACTGAAGGAAAGGCTGTCCCAACTTGGCATCCATCCTATCAGCAGGCACCAAAACCTGACACTATTACTGATGACATGTTGCACTTGCAGACAAGAGCCTAGTATGGCTGTCCTCTGAGAGCCTCTATCAGCAGCTGACTGAGACAGGTGCAGATAATTACAGGCAACTATTGGACTGAGGTGGGAAGAGTTAGGGGAAGGATTGAAAGAACTGAATAGAATTGCAATGCCATAGGAAGACCAAAATCTCATAGTACTCAGACCTCTGGGAACTTCTAGAGTCTAAGCCACCAAGCAAAGAGAATACATAAACTGGTACAACTAGTGTTATTCTCGTATCACTAGTTCAGAATTGAATTAGTCATCAGTATGACTTTTCTGAAAATAGTTATTTAAAAATATTAAGAATTATTTTACTTTTGAAGTCATAAACAACAGTAGCAAGTCTGTCCAGCATATATGAAAGAAATAAATGCCTTTGTGTCTGTATTATATTGGTAAACTGTCATGTTCTTTGGAGATGAGAATTTGATTTCCCACTTTAAACCTAAGCTTGCTTGTCTCAAATTATCCTCCAAAGCTTTGTTCTGTGACAGGATTGCTCCCTGACTCTTTGCCAGGGGCAAAGGGGAACAATAAAGCAGTCCAAGAGTAAAACCATAATGCCCTTGAGAAGAGCTAAAGGATAAACTATTTGCAACAAATGTGACTATTACTTTTTGTAATATGGTATACCTGCAATAAAAACAACTCATAGAATAGAGGCTCATCGATGTAGGAACAAAAGGCAATCTTGTGTATACAAGTCTTCAATTTGTAACTCTAACATCATAGTTTCAAATTCTTTAGTGGATTTCTGCTGGATGATATAAACATCAATTTGAGGATGTTTTGCTGTATATCTGCTTATTCTCTGTGTCTGCTGCTTCTACTCATTGAGTATCAAAACCATTGAAGGGATCATTCTTTAGACCACATGACTAATATAAATGGATTTGACTGTATTGCGTTTTCTTTAAGTTTTGCCTGAGAATTTACAAAGTCTTATTTTTAATAATATAGACACTTGTCATCTTAGTTTATTTCATTATCCTATTATATATTTTCAATTCAACACTTTTAATAAGGTAATGCTGCAGAGTACAATATGCCAAGGCAAATAATATCCATCTTAAGACTTTAGCTGTACCTGCTCATAAAAGATGATAACAGATGGTATTATTGAATGTCATTATTGTTTCATGCATGAGAGGGTAAAGAAGGTCATTAGACCCTCTCCTCTGTTACCTGTCACTCCTCTTAGATAATTGAACACAATTCTTCCCTTATCACTCACAGTTTGGTGGTATTTGGGGGAAAAAAACTATACAATGATGTTTGGGGAAACTAGGGAGAAGAGATGTCACAAAGAAGGTGGTGGAAAAGCCATGATCCATACAAAGTGAAGATTTGTTTAGATTTTCTGCTTTTGGACCACCATCATTCCTCTCCACAATACATAACCCATACCTACCTATGAGTAAATTCAATAAACTTTTCTTTGGTAGAACTGAACTTTTCTATGTCATTGAGAACTTATAAAGAAGGGGTAGACATTTTTCAGTTCCACTAAAAGATAAAATTTTCACAATAGATAGTAAATTTATTAGTTAATCTCAATTTGTTACAAGGTTTTAGCAAAGAAAACAAGTAAATAAAATAAAAGTTAAAAGTTTGTGGGAAATGGAAATATTTTTAGTAAACAAGTATTTGTATGCAAACATTATCATAACTATATATTCCCAGCATGGAAAAGAAAACTAGGAAGTTTGAGTTATAAAGGTCTGATTTTCTATGAGCAAATAAGGATAAGACTTTGAAATGATATATATGTTATTAGAACTTCTAATATCAAAGTTTATTCTAATTTCAACTTGAATCAATTACAACATTTCTATGTTCCCTTTCCTCCCTCTAAACACTCTCATGCTCCTGTCTCCAATGTCCTTAAAATGTCATTCTATTGATCTGCTGTTGATATCAATTACTAGGACTGGCTAATGAACCAAAACGGGTATACAATTAAGGCCTATTTAAATGTTGAACAAGAAAAGGCAAGATCAGCAATTACATCAATAACACAATTTTATCTTATGTTTACAGATGGGAGAATAATGAGTAAGGGAAAGAGAAATTTGCTAGGCAGTGTATGGTAAAAAGAAAGGACCCCCAAAATCATTGGAACCATCATGTTCCATGAAAGCTTCCAAAGGAAGGAAGCAAGCCACAGTTCTTTCCAGCTGTGGTGCCTATCAACCACCTGAACGAACAGCATGGAATGACATTTCAAGACCATTGGGGAGGGGAGCATGAGAATGTTTAGAGGGACGAAAGGGAAGGTAGAAAAGTTGTAATTAAATTACAATCTAGAAGAAGAAAAGTAGAAAAAGAAGAAGAAGAAGAAGAAGAAGAAGAAGAAGAAGAAGAAGAAGGAGAAGGAGAAGGAGAAGGAGAAGGAGAAGGAGAAGGAGAAGGAGAAGGAGAAGGAGAAGGAGAAGGAGAAGGAGAAGGAGAAGGAGAAGGAGAACGAGGAGGAGGAGGAGGAGGAGGAGGAGGTGAAGGAGGTGAAGGAGGAGGAGGAAGAAGAGAAGAAGAAGAAGAAGAAGAAGAAGAAGAAGAAGAAGAAGAAGAAGAAGAAGAAGAAGAAGAAGAAGATCCCATATAAAGTTGTCAGTATCCTTCCTGACTAAAAGCCAGAAAAGTCATCTGCTTTGTCCTTGCCAAAAACAATAGTAACATCATTTTTAGGTTCTCATCTCTATCATAATTCAGAAATGATTTTTTTGTTACATCTTCAGAAGTTATATATACAT
>NW_022196905.1:54712592-54767447 GCF_008632895.1 Mastomys coucha | reverse complement strand
ATATATATATACATATATATATATATATATATATATGTGAAGGTACTGTTCAAGAGAATAGAATCCATGGTCTGGGTGAAAACTAATATTTATTTGAGTCTAACAATTAACTGGCCAAGGAATCTACCCTTCATAAGGAAGATTATTTTAGACATTGTTCTTTTGTGAGGAGACACCATGAAAAAAGCAACACACACACGGTACTCTGTTCTCAAATCTGTGTTCTGCTTTCTCTTTCAGAGTGTCTAGGCATCACTGCCCAGCACACTGAAAGATGAAGCAGAGTCTAGAATCTGTGGAGTCTGCAGAATCCTGTCCAACTAAGAGTGAATGCTGGAGGGGAGAAGGACTTCTCTGGGGATCTTAGTGTTGCAGCTCTGTTAGATGGATTCAGTTAAACAGCTCTTTTAGGAGATCTTCAGTAAAACAAATCAGTTTATACAGATATACTTTGTTCATGGTGAACAAAGGCTATATGTGAACCTTGAAGAGTGGCAAGGTTTCATGGTAAATGTAAATCACCGGCTCGAATTTAAAGCACTGGGAATGCCTCATTTGCATGAGAAGGCATTACAGGAATCCCAGGTACTTCCTGGATGCCTCCTTAGTACAAAAGAGGAAGTTGAACTTGTAGGTTTGTCCAGGACTATGTGACCTTGCTCAGGTAGAGGGTGATAGGGTCAAGTTTTGATGATGAGGTCAGAAAATGAAAGCCCTGCTGGAAAAGGGAGTTTTACATTTTGAGTACACATACACACACACACACACACACACACACACACGTTTAAATACAGATATATACATACATATGTGTGTGTGTGTGTATATATGCATATGTGTGTATTTTGTGTATGTGTGGATGGATGTATTTATGTGGCTATTCACATGTATATATGTGTGTATTTGTATATGTATAACATATATATATATATATATATATATATATATATATATATATATATATATATATATATATATATACCTGTATATATGTATGTATATGCATATATACAAATTGGGTACTTCATTACAATTTGAGAAGGTTAGTCCACTATTACAATGGCAGACATGTAGACATAATGGTGTTGGAAAAATAGCCAAGAGTTCTAACATTTATCCAACCATTTTCTTTTTAGGTTCCATATATCAGTTTGGAATGAATGTCTTTACTTTGTGGCATTATATATGAGAAGTGTGTAATTGTTTGAAATTTTGTAGTGAATCACAATTAGAAGACTGCCTGTCTATGTGTCCTAAGCCTTCCACTTAGGGATTTTGAACCATTTCTGGTGGATTTTAATGTATCTTTTATTGAGAGATGTCCACAAGCCACTAAGAACCAAAGTGTAGAGCATGTTTGGCCAAAATTGTTTCTTAACATTTCTTGATCAAATTTAGAAGTGATGTGTGTGGGTGGTAAGATGGCAAAAGAAATTGTGCTGGTTAGTCATTTATTATTTCTCTGACTGGATTTGGAATCTCCATGGAAACACACATATGGGAATGTGTTTGAGAGACATATGGGAAGAGAGTTTGGACCTGGCATGTGCTTTTGAAAACCCACTCCTTGTGAGCCACTTCCTCCAACAAGACCACACCTTCTAATCCTCCTAATCTTGTCAGTGATTATAGATGATAGTTTCATTGAACTTTGATATTAGAAATTATAAGATCATATTTTTCATCTCCCTGGTAACTAAGCCATCAAATTTATGAAATCATTGCAGCTTTCTTGCTCAACCAACACAGAGGTTAATCTTACATCCTCCTAATGAAAAAAAACAAAACAAAAACCAGACTTCCTGTTCATTTCATTAGATGCTTTACTTCTGCTTTTCTCAGTCCCCACCCCTATTGCAGTAGTTTATCCAGACATAGTCATGTAATTTTGAAAATCAGGTCAGTTTTCTAATTATTCAAAAAAGTATACCCTTCTTTCTCTTTTCCAAGCATGTTTTCTCCAGCCTTTTTTGTTGTTCTAATATTTGTACTTCTTTTCTTTTTGCCATAGCATGGACATTTTTCTCTTTCGTCTATTCAACTCCCCTTTTGTTGGGAGCTGAGATTTATAGCTTGCTTGCTCTGGGGACTTTTATTTTAAAGTATTTTTTTTACAGATAAGATAGAAAAATGGAATATTCGTCATGAGTGATTGAGAGAAAAATATTTTGTATATAAAAGTATAAAAAGATTAAAGGACAGGCAAGAATGGACATGTTGTTTGATGTTCACATGATTGATTAGAAGTTTGAAGCATTTCAAGTATACAGCAAATAGAATTTTTTTAAGAAAAATATGAATTTTCCAGCTTAAATTTGCATTCTTAGAAGGTTTTAATATTTTATTATTCATTAAAATAAAGTAGGAGCGACAGGTGTGAGAAATATTTGTAGATAAATTATTAGTTGGATTTAGTTCATATCTACAAAAATGGTAGAATCAACCATTTGGGTTTGCATTATATTCTGGAAAGAAAATAAAACTTTAAATGATTGGTCAAAATGTAGCACAGAGAGTAAAAGCTAGTTATTAAGAAATGCAAAAAGAAATGATCCACAAAATGAAGTGAAATAGTTCATAGAAACTGATATTGTGGAAAGCATTGAATCTACTAATAGGTCCAGAAAGAAAATAATTGCAGAAAAACGGCTATGTATGTTTCTATGACTTCATTATGTATTTATAACCTTTATAGAATCATAATGTCAGATTAAACTAACCTTTCCCTAAATCATGTAAAGATATTTTGCATTACTTCAAAGAGTTACTTTGGATTCTAGAACAAGGAACATCATTAAATACCTTAAGGAATCAGCAACATCTTCTAGACAATCTGTCATCTCGAAGATTGACTGATGATGGAGCGAGTATACCTTAGAATACTAGATTCATTTCTTAGCATATTTTCCATATCAAACATTAAAGACTTTTCCAAATAACCTTGAAAACCAGAATTTGGATAATGATTAATCAAAAAATGTCTTGAGCAAGATTGCTACATTGAACATACCCTTTTTTCCTGCCTGAATCTGATATTCATGCATCCTTAAAGCTGATGTGGATACTAAGATAATGATATAGTAGGTGCAATAACTTCTTTATATCTCCCAATGTAGACACACTGATGCACTGATTAAATGTCCCTTATCAGCTTTCTACATACATATATATGTATACACACACATATATATGTATATATGTATACACATGAATGTGTGTGTGTATATATATATCAAAATATAAATTCTGATCCTGAAATCTAGGAGTACCCCATCCCAGGGCTTTTACCATATAATTCTAGTAGTAGCGAAAGTGTTCAATAAGCAAATGATTAAAACAATGCCAAAGGTTAAAATGTCCTAGAGTCTGGCTTTTAACTCTCTGGTAATGATTTTAGGTTTTAGTATATAATTTAGTCTCTAATATTTACCCCCATCATAGTAAGGATTTAAGTATATCTGTTCTTATTTAACATGGGTTTTATCTAATTAAAAATTAATCATACCAAATATTCTAGAGAATAATGTAAATCAAAGAAAAGAGGGAAAAAAGGAATGTGAACAGAGACCAACTGAGATTTTATAACTCAAATTTGGAAGTTAAGATATGACTCTATCAGTAAATGACATTTAAATTGA
This sequence comes from Mastomys coucha, assembly GCF_008632895.1. Classification (NCBI taxonomy): domain Eukaryota; kingdom Metazoa; phylum Chordata; class Mammalia; order Rodentia; family Muridae; genus Mastomys; species Mastomys coucha. Next base: position 54,763,809 of record NW_022196905.1, on the reverse strand, counting down.
ATTCTAAGATATGAGAGCTTAAAAGTGACCTTTGGGAGTATATTTTCAAGGAGACATGTGGATCAAATTCAGACTGCAGTGGGTTGAAAAATTAATGTTACATGAAGAATTCAATTCACTCAAAAGAACATTGAAAATAGAAAAATATGAGTAAGACTTGGTGATCTGAAATGCCAGTGAATTGATTTCACCTAGTTATCACTGAATAAGTGAAATGAAGCAGCTAGATTAGGTGATGCCTAAAGAAAGTATCTCCCAGAATACAAGGATACCTTTCAGCTGACACTTTATTTAGAAGTATATGCTCAAAGTCCAAGAAACAAAGAGCAGAGCAGAAGGCAGAAGAAGTTGATTAAAACACAAAAAGATGATAAGTTGTAAACAAAAGGTGCTTTGTAAGCTATTTGTTGACTTTGAATTTTATTGTGGAAATTGAGTAACCTTTGCTGACTGTCAATAAGAAAGAATGGTACAGATTAGCTTATATTTAAAAGAAGTATTTTGTTCCTATTGAGGGATAAACTGAAGATGTAGTGGATAGGGGTAGGACTCCAGAAAACAAGGAGAAAATTATTATTTCTAAATATGTATGTTTCTAAACAAATGATGGTAGATTTTACCTGAAAAATAGCATGAGAACTGGACAGAATCTGTTTAAATTTTGAGACAGGGCTAATAAATTCTGGAGAGATGAGACAGAGAAGAATGAAAAGAAAAATTAAGGTGTTAGATTTGAACTCTGATAAGAATGGAATGTCCTTTAGTAAAATATGTTTAGAAGAATATGACTACAGATAACAGTGTATGTGTGTGTGCATGTACATGTGCATGTGTGTGCATGTATGTGTGTGTGTGCATACATGTGTATGCACATGTGCTGAGGTACATGTACTTATGTGGGTGTGCATGTGGAGCATTTGAGGAACAGAAATGGATCTTAGAGCCCTTGCTTGCTTTTGAAATAGTCTAACTTGCTTCATGCTAGCCAAGTAGATTAAGCTGGCTGGCTAAACACGTGTCTTTACATTTACATGGGAAGTATTTTAACTATGAAACATCCTAACAATTTATTTTGTATGTGTTTGTTTTCATGATATGAAAGCATGTGTGTGTCATGGATGTGTGTATGTGGAGCTGTGTGCACATGGGAACCAGAGAAGAATTTTGGGATATTGGCTGTTACCTAACTAACTCCACTTACTTCCTAGAGACAGATCTTACTCTGAAACTTAAATGCTGCTCCTGCTGTCAATTCTCACCTCTAAGAGAATGGTAACAGGTTTAGAAGGCCAGGCACAGCTTTTGACATGCATGCTTGGTATCTGAACTTATGTTCTGATGCTTTTTCAGCAAGTACTTTTATCCATTGTGAAAACCTTCTGGGGACAAAAGTATATTTTTAGAAATCTGGTGAAGATAATATATAGCATGAAAAAAGTTGGATTTAAGAAATAATTTGTGATAGAAGAGTTAGTTTACCAAAAAAAATGCAGAGTCCTGTAAACTAACAACAGGGTGAGATTATTTGGACAAAGAGTAATGAAAATTTGGTAAGTCGATGATCGAAAATTAAGGAAAATCAAAAGAAATATTGAAATGATTCTGAGACTACTTCAGTAATAAAAATGGAAACAAAATTGGAAGCAAAACTACAGGAGCTCAGTGAGAATGGGTTGTTAGGGCTATAAAATCATAACAACTAGGTTGTATCAGTGTAGAAGGGGATGAATAAAAATAGACTCTAGTAAGCATATCAATTTTATCTCAATACTCATAGATCATTTCCATTGTATGGATCAGTTGATGTTGGACATTGTATAATTTATGTTTAAATAGTTGATTATGGTGATTTTTAGATTGGTTTTAAAATCTGATATTTATTTTTCTACACATATGAATAAAATTAGTTTAATCATCTACCTTTTTGAGGAAACAAGTTAATAAGTAACACTTTTCAACTTGATAATTCTTTATAGGTTTAAGAGGGGGATAAACTAATTATCAATGGGAAGAGTTAATTGAAATTAAAGACTATGGAGACAGGGTGAAATAGTCTTTATGAGAATTGAGCCATTTAAGTGGTTATCCAATTCCAAGTGGTCATCCATAACTAAAGCATCACAGATAGGTATGCATTTACTGGCATATGTATGACAATAATTATTAAAGCATAAAATGCATTGATTTTAATGGGACATTGTTGATATAGGAGATATTGAATGGAGAGGAATAGGATTTAAATGATGTAATAATTCTTTTAATTAAAATATAAAGCATGTGAAAAATTGATATCTAGAGAATAAGAAAAAAATATAAGTAAGTAAAGACATACCCAAAGCATTTCTTTATTTCTAAATAGTAAAACTGTTTTTCTTCAGGTGTGATTAAATAACACTGCTTTCCTTTGTGAAAAGGCAATGTCATTGATGGCTACCTGCTGATGATCACAGAGATGGTCTCTGCAGAAACTAGTCAACCTGCTTTAAGGTTCTTAACACTTGGTTCAGGGTCAGCTGAGATCTCATGAGCACCTGAGAAGAGAATGGAGACTTCCCACCACCTCTGGCAGTCTCCCCTGACCTCATGTCTTTGTAGTAAGTATTACTCATCATGTCGAAGAGTGTGTTGCTTCTTTCATGTTTCACCTTCTCTGACATGACCTTTGTACACACACTGAGAGAGATCAAATGCTATAACATGCTTCTAACATCTAAAGTTACTGATGAAATAACACTTATGAGATAAACTGAACACAGTGGGAAACACTGAATCATTACTATAATGATGTCACATTAAAATGATAGAAATTTTAAAAGGAAAATGGCAAACATAAAATGAAAGATGAAATAAGACCTATACAAGAATAAATGAAATGATTTGAAATTTTGTCACTTGTACCTTATCTGTAAATCAGCTGCCACTTTACATTTTGATCTCTGTCATTCCTCATTTTTGTGGATTTACTATAAAGTTATATAAGAGGTGAAATAGTCATCTTAATATATTTTTATTCAGTTTCCAATCAATATCAATATAGTTAACTGTATTGTAAAATCTCTAAATTCTTCATTTGGACAACTTCTCACACAAGTTTAAAGAAGCTCAAAATTTCAATGGGGAATTCACATATTTCAGTTCATGCAAGTATGTATGTCCTTCAACAGAGGGATGGATGCAGAAAATGTGGTACATTTACACAATGGAGTACTACTCAGCTATTAAAAACAATGAACTTATGAAATTCTTAGGGAAATGGATGGATCTGGAGAATATCATCCTTATTGAGGTAACCCAATCACAAAAGTACACACATGGTATGCACTCACTCATAAGTGAATATTAGCCCAGAAGCTCAGAATACCCAAGATACAAACCATAAACCACAAGAAATTCAAGAAGGAAAAGCAAAGTGTAGATACTTCAATCCTTCCTAGAAGGAGGAATACAATACCCATGGAAGGAGTTACAGAGACAAAGTGTGGAGCAGAGACTGAAGGAAGTACAATTAAGAGACTGCTCCACCTGGGAATCCTTCCCATATACAATCACCAAACTCAAACACTATTGTGGATTCCAGCCAGGGCAGGCTGACAGGAGCCTGATACAGCTGTCTCCTGAGAGGCTCTGACATTGCCTGACTAAAATAGGAGAGGCTCATAGCCATCCATCAGACTGAGCACAGAATCCCCAATGAAAGAGCTAGAAAAAGGACCCAAGGAGCTGAAGGGGTTTGCAGCCCCTTAGGAGGAACAACAATATGAACTAGTTACAAGCTTACTATTCAGGATTGATCCCCATAGCCTGCTAATTTTTGCATTTCACTGTCCATTTTTAACCAGTGAATTATGTGTGACTTGTAACTTTAGTTTGACCTTTTATGACTACTATAATTATTACAGTAAGTTTTTTTATACTCATTTGAATCAAATACATATGTGATTCCTCTTTTAAACATGTTCACACTCTCATAACGTTTGTTTCTTCACTAAAGAATGAAATAGGATTAAAAGGTCTATCTACTTGAGTTTTTGTCCCTTCATAATTTCTTCAGAAATCCTTAGAAGTATCACAAAGTTAGTACTTTTATAATGCCAAGTTTCATTCTACTGTCTTCCCATGTAGATTTTATCTTTATTTGTTTAAAATAACTTTTGAAAGTTTTATTTATTACTACTCTATTGACATTTCCACATTTCCCTCAGGTCTTCAATGCATAATCTCTTCTTTACTATTGTGTTTTATACGGTACATAGTCTACTTAGTGTTTTTCATGCTGCATATTTTTTTCTAGCTGTCACATAGAATGGGACAGTGTATCATCAATCTCATGCTTGGATAAGACTGGTTCTTTCTTTCTCAATAGCTCTTAATTGCATGTATATCTTCAGTTAATGTTGGGGGCTTGTGAAAGTTTCACAGTCCACACTGACATGTTAACTGGTACTCCCATAATGCATGTGTCCTTTAGGCAACTATCTTGGTGTGAGTATATGGGTATAATACACCTGATATGTACTGAATACTCTAAGCTGCAATGCTACTCTTGTCTTATGTGCTGACTAGAGGTGTCTCAACTTGATGCAAACTGTAGTCATCTGAGAAAAGGAACCTCAAATGAGAAAATGACTCCGTAAGATCAGGCTCTGGACAAGACTATAGTGCATTTTCTTAATTAATGATTGATTGGGAAGGACACAGCTCATTGTGGATGGTGCCATTCCTAGCCTGATGTTCCTGAGTTCTATAAGAAAACAGGCTGAGTAAGCCATAAGGAGAAATCCATTAAGCATCATTTTTCGATAGCCTCTGCGTCAGCCCTGCCTCTAAGTTCCTGCTCTCCTTGAGTTCCTGTCCTTGCTGCATTTGATGATTTGGAACTGTGAATGAAATAAACCAATTCTTTCACAACTTGTTTTTTGGACATGTTTTATCATAGTAAGCAGAAAGCCTAACAAGGGCATTCTATTTCTTCTAATGATCTTTTTATTCCCCCCCCCCCATAACATTTCTCAGTCAAAGGAGTTAGAGTTTTATAGTAAATATGGCATATCTATATAAGCACCCCATGGTTACTCATTCTTTACCTTTTGAAAAAAATATGTATCTATATAATAAACTCAATGCACTGTGAAAAGAAGCATTATTGATAAAGTTATGAGCTACATTTTTTCTGTGGATATTTAAGAATTTTGGACAGCTGGAAACTATACTGGTTTAGTAACATTAAGTTAGGAGGTTGTTCTCCAGGTTCTATGACATCACCAACCGTGGAATTGAACTAGGATTATAGCATTAGAGATACATTTTTTTTTCCTGTTAAATTGATCTTTAGTTCAGTTTCCAAGATATTGGCAATTTCCAAGACAAAATTATTGCTACTAAACACTGTTAAGTATCTATAATTATCTTTAACCCTTTCAAGATTAAAATGTGAATATATCTTTCCCCTTCCCTATCCTCCTTCCAAATTCTATTATATGCTTTCGATATTTTTTTTAAATTTAAGACCTATTTTCCATTCTTTGTTGTTATATAAATTCATAAGTACATGTATACATAGTGCTTAGTCTGTAAAACATTATCCATAGGTATGCTTGCAGGGCTGATCACTTGGTATCAGAAAGTAAATTGAAATATTCTTCTCTAGAAAAGACTGTCTCTCTGTCTTTCAGTATTCCTTTATTGTTTGTAATTCTTTGTGTTGGATTTAGTCCTATTAGGAATATCTTATCAGGATGGTTATTATTCTTGTCCATAGGATTTACATCTGGGTAGCCTATCAATCCCTTTTTTCTCTTGAGAGCTTTAAAATCATTCCTTCATTATGAGTGCTAGTCCTCAGGAAGGAGACTTTCATGTCAGTTAAATCTTCCAAAATTTGTGTCTATATTGGGTAATATTTGTAGTTATCAAATCTTAATTTGAAGTTCCTGGGGAGCAAGAAAGGGCAATGATTATGTTGGGAGTTTCTAGGTACTCCATGACTGGCAATCTAGAGGGAATTCTACCGTGCCTGGTATTGGGGAGATTATCTATGGCTGTTAAGGAAGTATTGTCATAGATATTGTATAATTTAATTAAATTATATGATTAAATGTTATATATTATTTATTTTTCATTTGCTAATGAGATAGTGTTCCCTATAAGTAATATAAAGGAAGAGAGTGGGAGCCAACCTAAGCAAACACTCAGGGTTTTTACAGACGTATATGCATTATCTATTACTCTAGATAACAAATATCCAGCAAACATATCAGAATTAGTGGCTCCAAAATATTCTCCTCATCCATGTGACTACTTAGTTGTTTAATTATGTCTGTAATGAGGATTTGAGTTGAAATATTTTCTATAAAGGGAGATCAAAACTAGAGAGATTGTCTGTGAAGATAGAACAAATTATTACAAATAAAGCCATCATATGGAAAAAAATACTCAATGTGAGTACTACAGATCACCAGGAAATACATATGTAGTGATAAGATTATTTATGTAAAATATGATTAATACCAGAACACTATGAAACTGAAGGCAAAAGAAGTACAGGGTGAATGTTGATATTCTAAGGTCAAATTAAGAGAAAAAGCATGTTAAAAATATAACTGAATTAGCAATAAACATTAATGTCTAAAATAAAATTGTAAACTTAAACAAGACTGTCAGCAAAAAGATAATAAGGTTAAAAATTCTGAGAAATCTACCATCTATCCAAATACAGTAAGGAAGAGCTACATTGTAGAATACACAGTTTTCTTATCATAAGTAATGACTCTATTTCCAGCAATAGAATTTCTTTTCTTCAGAAAATTTGTAGAATTCGAATTTTCTAGGTAGCCTCATTAGCATTCTCCTTCAATTGAATGAGTCAATTAGAAGGTTTAACTTTGCGGAAAGCCACACTCTCTGCAAAGCTCTATTTTTAACTACATTGAGTTGCCCTTGAACGAAGTTTTCTAATAACATAAAAATGATATCTCATTCATGGGAATTATAGCAGGGAATGACTTTTACTAGGCAATAGCAAAGTAAACAGTACCTGGTAAAAAAGAGCTTTATTCTACATTCTCTACTATGTCCACTGGGATGAATTAGAAATTCTTTTAAAGCAAGATTCCTGCTTCAGAACATAGAACAAAATTGAATGTGTATGTTTCAAAGAGATTCTGCAGCATCTCCCAAGTCAGTCTTTAAAAGCTTCCTTGAAGAACTCAAGGAGAATTGCAACACGTGGAAGTATTAAATCTGCATTGTACTTTCAACCTTTTGAATATTGCCTTTGCATGAAGGAAATTCGGCTACTATAGAATACTCTTGCACTGGAAATGAAATCCAAATGCAGCCTCTAAAGAACTCAGTGTCATCCATGGTAACCAGGGACACTTGCATAACAGCTTAATATATTACAGTGAAAATCAGAGAGATTACAATATGTTTATTAGAATATATTTAGGTTATAATAACTTTGTTCTGTGTCATTTCCTTATAGCTTATATATGGCGTCTTGCAAACGGTAGTAGAAAAAAACTGTTATTTTATAATGACTGCATATGCAAGTAATTATGCTATGGTAATTAAAAGAAGACTATGGATATAGTAAAACATGCTTTGCAATACTTCGATCTGTTATCAATAGTGGGACTATCTCTGACCACTTCCCTCTCCACAGTGTGAGATATTATACTAATATGAACACATTATTTAAAACAAAGTGATTAAATATTAGATTCTAATAGGAACAATTTTCAATCACAATTTCACTTAATTGATGTAGTGAATTTCAGTAAACATGTATATATGTGTATGTATAATAATGATGATATGTTGGTTATATTATATATTAAAAATTTACATTAATACCCAAGCTTAGTATAATATCAATATAAATACTGAAGCTCATCACTACTTCTAAGACAATAATAAAAAGCATAGTGATATTTATATTGGCACATTAAAACCTACCATCATTTCAAAAAAACTTTACAGTGTAGACATCAGCTTCAAATGAAAATATCAAATTAAGGTTAATTGTTTGTTTTAGTGATAAAAAGACAGATAAAGTTTTACAAAATATTTAATAAGTGAAGTTACTTATATTACCTTTGAAAATAGAATTTAAAATGAAAGATAGCATATTTATTAATATGAATTTAAGACATGTCTGGTATAATATTTATCAAAAATCTTGATGTTTCAGAACATTTGAGACAAAATGCCAAATACCAGTATTTGTTGAATATCTTATAGTACAGTGAAATTGGAATACTAAGTATATAAATGAACCTAATGACATATATTGTCTCGTATAAGAATGCATCTAAGAATCCTTCCAGTCTTCATCTACTCACTGGCATAGCTCTCCATAACAAAATCTGACTGAGAGAGAGCTAGCATTCCAGGAATGCAGTCACATACATATGGTAGCTGAACAACTCTCTTCTAAATGATAACTTGGCCAAAGAAGAAATAAACAAAGAAATTAAAGAGTTTTTAGAATTCAATGAAAATTAAGTCACAACTTACCAAAACTTATGAGAGACAATGAAAGCAATGTTAGAGGAAAATTCATAGCTCTGAGTGCCTCCAGTAAGAAACTGGAGAGAGGATACACTAGCATTTTGACAGCATACCTGAAAGCTCTAGAACAAAAAGAAACAATTACACCCAAGAGGAGTAGATAACCAGAAATAATCCAACTCAGAGATGAAATAAACAAAGTAGAAAAAAAAAAGAATTATACAAAGAATCAACAAAACCAGGAGCTGGTTCTTTGAAAAAAATCAACAAGATAGATAAACCCTTAGCTAGGCTAACCAGAGAGCACAGAGACAATGTCCAAATTAACAAAATCAGAAATGAAAAGGAAGATATAACAAGAGAAACTGAGGAAATTAAAAAAAAAATCAGATCCTACTACAAAAGTCTATACTCAACAAAACTGGAAAATCTTGCCAGGCAGTGGTGGTGCACGCCTTTAATCCCAGCACTTGGGAGGCAGAAACAGGTGGATTTCTGTGTTCAAGGCCAGCCTAGTCTACAGAGTGAGTTCCAGGACAGCCAGTGCTCCACAGAGAAACCCTTTTTGAAAAACAAAACAAAACAACAACAACAACAACAACAAAAACCTGGAACATCTCTATGAAATGGACAATTTTCTAAACTGATATCAGGTATCAAAGTTAAATCAGAAATAGATAAACCAACTAAACAGTACCATAACCCCTAATGAAATAGAAGCAGTCATTAATAGTTTTCCACCCCTAAAAAGCACAGGCCCAGATGGGTTTAGTACAGAATTCTATCAAAATTTAAAGAAAATATACTGCCAATACTCTTCAAACTATTCTACAAAATAGAAACAAAAGGAACACTCCCCAATTCATTCTATGAAACCACAATTATGCTTATCCCTAAACCACACAAAGATCTCACACAAAAGAGAATTTCACACTAATTTCCTTTATGAATATGGATGCAAAAATACTCAATTAAATTTTTACAAACCAAATACAAGAAGACATCAAATCAATCATTTATCATCATCAAGTAACCTTCATTACAGGGATGCATAGATGCAGGAATTCAGTATATGGAAATTCATTAATGTAATCCAGTATATGAACAAACTCAAATAAAAATACCACATGATCATATCATTAGACACTGAGAAAGCATTTCACAAGATTCAACACTCCTTCATGGTAAAATTCTTGGAAAGATTAGGAATTCAAGGCCTATATCTAAACATAGTAAAGGCAACATAAAGCAAACAAGTAGCCAACATCAAACTAAATGGAGAGAAACTTGAAGCAATCACGCTAAAATCAGGGACTAGACAAGGCTGCCCACTCTCTCCTTTTCTGTTCAGTATACTACTCGAAGACCTACTCAGAGCAATGAGACAACAAAAACAGGTCAAAAGGATACGAATTGGAAAGGAAGAAGTTAAAATATCACTATTTTCAGATGATAGGATAGCATACTTAAGTGACCCCAAAAATTCCACTAGAGAACTCCTAAACCTGATTAATAATTTCAGCGAAGTGGTTGAATAAAAAATAACTCAAACAAATATATAGCCTTCCTCTATTCAAATGATAAATAGGGTGAGAGAATTAGGGAAATGATACCCTTCATAATAGTCACAAATAATGTAAAATACTTTGGTGTGACTCCAATCAAGCAAGTGAAAGATCTGTATGACAAGAACTTCAAGTCTCTTAAGTAAGAATTCAAAGATTTCAGAAGATGGAAAGATTTCATACGCTCATGGATTTCTCAGGATTAACAGTAAAAATGGCCATCTTGCTGGATGCAGTCTACAGATTCAATGCAATCCCCATCAAAATTCTCATTCAATTCCTCAAAGAGTTAGAAAGAGCAATTTGCAAATTCATTTGGAATAACAGAAAGCCAGGATAATAAAAACTATTCTCAATAACAAAAGTATATCTAGTGGAATCACTGACCTTGAACTCAAACTGTATTACAGAGCAAGAGTGACCAATGAAGGAGCTAGAGAAAAGACCCAAGAAGCTGAAGGGCTTGCAGCCCCTTAGGATGAACAATAATATGAACTACCTAGTACCCTAAGAGCTCCCAGGGACTAAACCACCAACCAGAGTACACATGGTGCAACTAATGGCTCCAGCAGCATATATATAGCAGAGGATGGTCAAGTCGGTCATCAATGGGAGGAGAGGCCCTTGGCCCTGTGAAGGTTCTATGCCCCAGTGTAGGGGAATGCCAGGGCCACTAAGCAGGAGAGAGTAGGGTGGTGAGCAGGGGGAGGGGGGAGGGAACAGTAGTTTGTTTTTGTTTTTGTTTTTTTAATTTTATTTTATTTTTCTTTTTTTTTGGAGAGAAACCTGGGAAAGGAGATATTGTATCACATGTAAATAAAGAAAACATTTAATAATGAAAAGAAAAAAAGAAAAAAAGAAAAGAAAACAAAACAAAACAAAAAACTGTATGGTTTTGGTACAGAGACAGGCAGGCCAATCAATGGAATAGAATTGAAGACCCACACACCTATGGTCATGTGATCTTTGACAAAGGAGCTAAAACCACTCACTGGAAAAAAGACAGTGTTTTCTACAAATGTTGCTGGTTAAACTGGCAGTCAATATGTAGAAGAATGCAAATTGATCCATTCCTATCTCCTTGTACAAAGCTCAAGTCCAAGTGGATCAAGAACCTCCACATAAAACTATATTCACTGAAAGTAGTAGAAGAATAAGTGGGGAAGAGCCTTGAAGACACAAGGGAAAATTTCCTGAACAGAACACCAATGGCTTATACTCTAAGATCAACAATCAACAAATGGGAACTCATAAAATTGCAAAGCTTTTGTAAGGCAAAAGACACCGTCAATAGGACAAAATGGCAACCAACAGATTGGGAAAGGTCTTTACCAATTCTATATTTGATAGAAGGCTAATATCCAATATATACAATGAACTCTAGAAGTTAGACTCCAGAGAGATAAATAACCCTATTAAAAATGGGGTACAGTGCTAAACAAATAATTCTCAACTGAGGAATATTGAATGGCCAAGAAGCAACTAAATAAATGTTCAATATCCTTAGTCATCAGGGAAATGCAAATCAAAACAACATTGAGATTCTACCTTATACCGTTCAAAATGGCTAATATCAAAAATTCAGGTGACAGCATATACTCTGCAAGGTTGTAGAGAAAGAGGAACATACCACCTTTCCTGGTTGGATTGCAAGGTGGTACAACCAGTCTGGAAATCAGTCTGGCAGTTCCTCAGAATATTAGGCATAGTACTACCTGGGGATCTAGGTTTACCACTTCTGTGTCTATGCCCCAAAGATGATCCAACATATAACAATTACACATGTCCTACTATATTCATAGCAGCCTAATTTATAAGAGCTAAAGGGTACAAAAAACCCAGATGTCCATCAACAGAGGAATGAATAAGGAAATTATGGTACATTTATACCATGGAGTAGTACTCAGCTATTAAAAACAATGACTTCATGAAATTTATAGGAGAATGGATGGAACTAGAAAATATCATCCTGAGTGAGATAACCCAGTCACGAAAGAACGTACATGGTGTTCACTGATACGTGGATGCTAGCCCAAAAACTTGTACCCAAGATACAATTCACAGACCACATGAAACTCAAGAGGAAGGAAAACCACAGTAGTTCAAGGGAAGTAGAGGGTGGGAAGGACTTCCGTGGAAGAGAGGAGGGGGATGGGGAAGAAGGGGAAGCATGTTTAGATGTGTGAGGAGATGTAGATGATATACAGAAGATCAGGAATTTGAACAGAGTTGTGTAGTAATGGGAGACAGGGAACTGGGAGTTGCCACCAACAAGTCCCAGATGCCAGGAGAGCAAGAGTCTCTCAAGACCCAACTAGGATACAATTAGCTGAAATGCCCAACAAAGAGAAGGGAGAATATGTAGAGTCTATTTCCAGAGGTTAGGAAAAGGGGATGTCTATTTCCAGTTGGAGGATGGGGCCACCCAGTCATCTCCAAAATTTTAACCCAGAATTGCTCCTGTCTAAAGGAAATAAGGAGACAAAGTGTGGAGCTGAAACTGAAGGAAAGGCCATATAGAGACACCAAACCCAGACACAATTGTGGATGTCAAGAAGTGCTTGCTGACATGAGCCTCATATAGGGGTCTCCTGAGAGGCTCTACCAAAACCTGACAAATACAGAGGTGGATACTCACAGCCAACCATTGGACTAAGCACTTGGTCCCCAATGGAGGAGTTAAAGAAAGATCTGAAGGAGCTGAGGAATTTACAACCCTTATGAAGAACAACAATATCAACCAACCAGACCCCATACAGCTCCCAGGGACTAAACCACCAACCAAAGAATACACCTGTAGTGACACATGGCCCCAGTCACATATGTAGCAGTGGATGGCCTTGTGGGGAATGAATGGGAGGAGAGGTCCTTGGTCCTGTGAAGGCTTGATGCCCCAGTGTAGGAGAATGCTAGGTCAGGGAGGCAGGAGTGTGTGGGTGAGTGGGGGAACACCTTCATAGAAGGAGAAGGAAGGTGATTGTGATTGGGAATTTCTGGAGAGGAATCCAGGAAAGGGGATAACATTTGAAATATGAATAAAAAATTGATTTCATAATACAACAATCACTTATATGTTTCTGATTCTTAATATTTATGTTCATATTAGATCCTAAGATCATAAGATGACAACAAAATTATCCTTAAGCATCTACCTACTTTCTTAAGTGGTATGCCATATAATCAGTTGATTGAGGGAGAGAAAACTAATGTCATTTTTAAAAATAGTTAGACATGTTATGGAAGTACCTCAAAGAAGAATGCAGTGGACAGATAAGTGGCTGAATAACAGGAACAGAGAAAGGAGAAGAAACATGTATCAAAGGCAGAGAAAATATTTTAAAAAATGTACAGAACATTTCTCTTACCTAAAGGAGATGCTTATCAAGGTTCTAACAGCATACAGTAAACCAAGGAGACAAGACCAGAGAACAAATTCTATGGAGGATTGTTCTTATTTTGGGCTTGTACCATAGTGAGTGCCAAGATTTTAAGTTCTACTAAAAACAAAACAAATAAACAAATGAGCAAAAAGACTTTATCTATTTATGTTCATTTAAGAAAACTAGTACTGATGTATTATTTTAAAATATACAGTTAATATGTTTAGAGTTATTTAAAATTTATATTGAGAAAAAAATATATTTTCAGTATTGCTGTAGACAAGAATCTATGTAATCTATGTTCAATTGATTGTTGTTTTATATCAAACAACTTTTATAATAATCATTTTACTATTAAAATATATTATAAATTTTAAAGGATATGAGAGAATAAAAAAGTTATTGGAGGTATTGAAGTATGGGGGGGTTTCTGGGAGGAGAATGGGTACAAAAGGGAAAGAAGTATGTAATGTAATTCTATTTACTTAAAATATATTTTTAAATGTTAACAAATTAAGCAATATGAACTAACTAGTATCTTCAGAGCTCCCAGGGACTAAACCACCAACCAAAGAGTACACATGGTGGGACTCATGGCTCCAGCTGCATATGTAGCAAAGGATGGCCTAGTTGGTCATCAATGGGAGGAGAGGCCCTTGGCCCTGTGAAGAATTTATACCCCAGTGTAGGGGAATGCCAGGGCCAAGAAAATTGAAAATTTTCATTAAAGTTAAATTAAATTTAGATTAATTGAAACTATGTATCTTTTCTCATCAAAATGCAATAAAACTTAAATAAAAAAACTCTAAAAAAAAAGCTGTAAGTGAAAAAGACTAAATAACATATAAAGGCAAACCTATTAGAATAATATCTGACCTCACAGCAGGGACTTTAAAATCACATTAGGCCTGCACAGGTGTTCTACAGATTCTAGGAGACAAGAAACACACTCCAGATTTGCAGTATTTCCAGAAAAAATATTCTTGCCATCTGCAAGAGGATGCCTCCATCCCCTACCCCACCCCACCAGACCTTCCCCCCTTCCTGAGGCCTCAAGTCTCTTTAAAAGTTTAACTTAGGCCGGGCGGTGGTGGCGCACGCCTTTAATCCCAGCACTTGGGAGGCAGAGGCAGGCGGATTTCTGAGTTCGAGGCCAGCCTGGTCTCCAGAGTGAGTTCCAGGACAGCCAGGGCTATACAGAGAAACCCTGTCTCGAAAAAAACCAAAAAAAAAAAAAAAAGTTTAACTTAGACTTAACTGAACATAAACTTTACTAAAACACAAGAAAGCCTTTCTGAATTCAAGAACAATAGTGGTCTGTTGAAGTTTTTGTCATAGTTAGTCATACATGGTTATACAGAGAGCAAGGAATAGATAGATCTATAACAGAAAATAGACAGAGAAAAGACTGGTAGGTGGGTTAGTTGGTAGACCATAGATAGAAAATCAGACAGACATGAGATAGATACATGATCAATGCTGATACCTGATATATAGATTACACACACGCACACACACATACATATTAGCACAATGGAGAAACAGAAAGATAGATGACAGGCAGATAGATAGATAGATAGATAGATAGATAGATAGATAGATAGATAGACAGACAGATAGATAGACAAATAGAGATAGATAAAGGGAACTTGGAAGGATACAGAATGAGAATAACACTGGATAGGGATTATATGAGAAAATGAAGACGTTGTATTGTTCTTAGTAATTTGCATATGTTAGTGCAATGCTTTTATTATAATAAGTGCAATGTGAAGTTGAACATAAGATAAATGCACATAGTCTCTCACATTTGTTTTAATATAACAAAATGGTATTGAGGATAGTAGTCACTAAAGCAGAGCCTGAAATAATTACCATAATTTCAGTTTATGCATTTGAATACTTGAGTAAATGATTTTAGGAAATAAAATTTTAGAGTCATTATTTCAAAACAACCAGATTTAGCTGATATTTCATAAATTTTCTATTAAAAATATTATGTTTTGGAATGGATTGTAGTTAACTGATACATCTCAATGAAAATTGAAATATTCTAACTAGTCCGTGGTTGTCTCATTTAAATACACAATTGCTATTATACACGATCAGATACATACTAAATTAGAATGGATTTTTGAAGTGCACATTGACCGAATTGTAAATGTACATAATTAAGTCAAATTAGAAATGTAATTGTTGGTCTAGATGTACAGCGACATCATCAAGACAAACATATTCTTATTATTGTAAACAGCAACTTAATAAGCATTACAATTAATTCATCTGGTCAATAGAAACTCAAAATGTCCATACAGGCAACACTAAATGGTTCACATTAATATTTTATAGGGAGTGTTTTATAATCCCAACCATATGGAATGCTGCACATATTTGCAACTTTTATTTTTTAAATGTTCTTAATTTAGGCAATGAATTTATAAAAGAAAAACACTTTCTACAGCCTGGGACCATCAAGTAAGGAGATATTGAGAAACTCTTCTAAATTCTGCTGTCACATAAGTAATGACTTGACAGTCATTTTCCTCTTAATTCACCATAAAATATAATATTTAGATGTGTCACTTTGCAAATACCTGAATATTTATATTATTATAAATGTAAAAATCAAATGTAAATTTTCACTTAGAATTACACTCAAACAATCTTTAAATTTTCCTAACATGTAAAAGGCTATAGTGGTAAATATTTTTAAGTATGGCAATAATAAAAATTAAACAGATAGTCATTAATAGAGATATTATACAGAATAAAATATAGAATTATCAGTATTTGTGTATTAAAAATTAGAATATTTAAATAATTTCAATTACTTTTCAGTTGCCCTTTGACAAATATTTAGAAGAAATAATAAAATTATTTGAATTTACTGACACTAGATAAGTGAAACTTATTATCACTGCAGTATACTTTCAGTTTTAAATGTAATAGAAATAATTGAATGCAATACATTATTTGATGATTAAAAACTTTAATGCCTAGCCGGGCAGTGGTGGCACATGCCTTTAATCCCAACCCTCAGGAGGCAGAAGCAGGCGGATTTCTGAGTTTGAGGTCAGCCTGGTCTACAAAGTAAGTTCCAGGACAGCCAGGGCTATATAGAGAAACCCTGTCTCAGAAACCACACCAAACCAAACCAAACCAAACAAAAAACCTTTAATGTCTAAATTAATTGCACGAGTATGTGAAACCTTTAAATTTTTTGAAAAATATACTATGGACAAAAATGAATTAATTGTAGTCCCCAAATTTAATGTTTTTACTTCCATAATCTGTCTTAATTGGTATAATAGATAAATTCTAAACTGATTGGAATACTAGAATCCTGCAATATATTCCTGTGTGACCACTGTACCTAAATGTCAGTAAATCTTGTAAATCTTATATTATTGTCTGACTCTGTCAATCAGTTCATGCTATATTGAAAATGGTGTTGCATCTGTCCCTCTTATGGGTACATGACACACATCATAGAAGATAGTTTAACCACCTGGATAAAAAGAAGTCAGAGAAAATTCCTGCTGAGACAGTAGAAAGTAAACAGTCCTGTGGTGAATTGCCTGGAGTGAGATGGTGAGAAAGAACTGAGGGTTTCTGGGAATAAAAGCAGTTTCCACTTGACAGCTACCACGATGACAAAGTCAGTCCTACAAGATCCTAAGAAACTAAGTCCTGTGCTAGAACATGGAGCAGTCAATTCCTAGAGTCGCATCATTTCTATATGTCAAAGAACTTTGTCAAACTGTTTCAAGCTTGCTTATTCTCGGTAACACTGAACTAACATATCCACTTCTTATTGCACCAAGTAATGTTTTATACATCAATAGAAAGAAGTGCAATCATAACTTACTGTATTTTTAGAAAAATTAGAGGCAAATGAAGAGTATCACTTGATTGTAATTTCTTCTGTTTGCATCCTTATCTAAGAATTATTGGTTTGGAGGATTAAAATTACTTATTTACCTTACTCTCATTTTTATCATTTATCAATTCTTCCTTAGATACTTAAAAGTGGTCTTTAATATTTTCATGAAAATAATAAATAGTATCCAGTCCATTTAAAAAAATACTCTTAAAGTAGTGTATGTGGGATTTCATACACTGAATATTTTCTAAATGTATGGTTTTGTGTTCTGCTTTACATTATTCTTGTGTGATATTTAAGATACTTTTCAATTTTAGGTACACTAGTATTGATATAATATTATCTTGTTGATATTATAATATTTAAACTCAAAATATACAACTGACCATTAAACTTTTAAGTGTTTAATTTGTTTTAGCTAAATTGTTATTCAAACTTCATTCCTTTTATTACCTTTTCCCTCACTAGCCAAATCAAGATTTTTTATTATATAAGTTTGAAAATAGTATTATCATAATGGAATCTTTTAATCAAATACTATGGCTTTTGAAATTCCTTTTATTAATATTATTCATGTTTCATACACTATCTTGTGGTCATATTCTGTCCCCTCCCCAAACTTCTCAGGGACCCTTACTTTTCTTCTTAACCCACATCAGATTCTTTCTCTAAAAAAATCAATGAAGAAAACAGAATGAAAACCCAAACCATAAACAAATGCCTGATCTGAATTTTGTGTTAGCCTACTATTCCTGATCATGGGATGTGGTTGAGGTATCTACTATCACTATATTAAAGAAACATTTTCTCCCTCTCAGCACTTTTGGTTGAAAATGACTTTTGGGTTAGGGGTGTAACCACTTTCCCTCATACATGATGTCATTGTGTCTACTTTTAACTTTCATGTCATGAACATGCCTTCAGTATTTGTGAGTTCACATGTGTATGAGCACTATTGTGTCTAGAAAACACTGTTTCCTTGGAGATATCCGCCACCTCTGACTCTTTTGTTTTTAGATATTTTCTTTACTTACATGTTAAAAAATATATCCTCTCCCAGTTTCCCTTCTGAAAAAAAAAAGAAAGAAAAAGAAAGGAGAGAAAAACAAACAAACAAAAACAAACAAACATACAAAAACCCTGTTCTCTCCCCGCTTCCCCTGCTCACCAACCCACACTCTCCCACTTCCTGGCCCTGGCATTCCCCTACACTGGGACATAGAACCTTCACAGGACCAAGGGCCTCTCCTCCCACTATTGATTGACTAGGCCATCCTCTGCTACATCTGCAGCTGGAGCCATTAGTCCCACCATGTGTGCTCTTTGGTTGGTGGTTGAGTCCCTGGGAGCTCTGAGGGTACTAGTTAGTTCATATTGTTCATCCTAAGGCGCTGCAAATTCTTCAGCTCCTTGGATCCTTTCTCTAGCTCCTTCATTGGGGACCCAGTGCTCAGTCCAGTGGATGGCTGTGAGCCTCTACATCTGTATTAGTCAGGCAGTGTCTGAGCCTCTCAGGAGACAGCTATATCAGGCTCCTATCAGCCAGTACTTGCTGGCATCCATAATAGTGTCTGGATTTGATGATTGAATATGGGAAGGATCCCCACGTGGAGTCGTCTCTGGATTGTCCTTCTTTGAGTCTCTGTTCCATAGTTTCTGTCTCTGAAACTCCTTCCATGGGTATTTTGATCCCCCTTTTAAGAAGAAACGAAATATCCATACTTTGGTCTTCCTTCTTCTTGAGTTTTTTATGGTTTGTGGATTACATTTTGGGTATTCCAAGCTTCTGGGCTAATATCCTCTTATCAGAGAGTACATGCCAAGTGTGTTCTTTTGTGATTGGGTTACCTCACTTAGGATGATATTTTCCAGATCCATCCATTTCCCTAAGAATTTCATAAATTCATTGTTTTTAATAACTGAGTAGACCTCTTTGGTCATATGGTTAGTGAAGACCTTTTCCTAATGTCTAGCCTGCTGCTTTGTACTATGGATTGTTGTTTCCTTTGCCTTACAGAAGTTCTTCAGATTCATGAGGTCCCAATAATCAATTACTGATCTTAGAGCCTGAGCTATTGGTGTCTTGTTTAGGAAATTGTCTCCTGCACCAATGTATTCAAGGTTATTTCCCACTTCTTCTATTAGATTTAGTGTATCAGGTTTGATGTTGAGGTCTTTTATCCATTTGGACTTGAGTTTTGTGCAGAGCAATAAATATAGATCTATTTGCATTCTTCTACTTGAAGATATCCAGTTAGACCAGCAAAATTTTGAAGATGCTTTCTTTAGCAGTTGTATGGTTTTGGCTTCTTTGTCAAATATTAAGTGTCCATGGGTGTCTTCATTTATTTCTGAGTTTTTAAATTCTATTCCATGGATTAACCTCTCTGTTTTTATAGCAATACTATGGAATTTTTTTTTCACTATTGCTCTGTAATTCAGCTTGAGATAAGGGTTGGTGATCACTCTAAAAGTTCTTTTATTATCTAAGACTGTTTTAGCTATTCTGTTTTTGTTGTTGTTCCACGTGATGATGACAATTGCTCTTTCAAGGTCTCTAAAAAGTTGTTTTACAATTTTGATGAGTTTAATTTCATTGAATCTGTAGATTGCTTTTAGGTAGGATGGCCTTTTCACTATGTTAATCCTATGGTTCCATTAGCATGGAAGGTCTTCTGATATCTTCTACAATTTCTTTCTTCAGGAACTTAAAGTCCTTGTCATATGGATCTTTATTTGCTTGGTTAGTTATATCAATATATTTTATATTATTTGTAGCTACTGTGAATGGTGTTGTTTCCATAATTTCTTTCTTAGTTTGTGTAAATTTGTGTAAAGGATTGCTACTGATTTCTTTGAGATAACTTTGCATCCAGCCACTTTGCTGAAGTTGTATATCAGATGTAGGAGTTCTCTAGTAAAATTTCAGGCATTGCTTATGTATACTATCATATCATCCTCAAATAGTGATATCTTGACTCATTTCCAATTTGTATCCCCTTGATCTCCTTCTATTGTCATATTGCTCTAGCTAGAATTTCAAGTACTATATTCAACAGATAGAGAGAGCTTAGGCATCCTTAGGGAAGACCACGTTGTCTCTGATGGCTTTTTACAAGATCTTTAGTGTGCTTCCTTTTGTCATATTCTCTACTCCTGCCCTCCCATCCCCCATCAATACTAATCCTCCTCCTCTAATTTTCCCTTTGTTTCTTTGAGTTGATACACATATCTGGTTTCTTCATCTGTGAGTTCTGTGCTTGTCATTGTGTTGAGGTTCTTGATGCCATAGATGGTTCTATTCTTGATATACTTCTCTGCTTCCTGTTAATATGTTAGAAGCAGTAGGCATGCTCATATTGATGCTGGCCAAACTGTTCTTCCTTATATTCCCTGCTATGATAACCTGAAACTTCATTTTCACCAAAGCACTTTGATCATATTTATTTGGTTTTCTTAATGTGTTTTCTAAACTCTTACAGCTGAATATGAAATAAGACAAAGTGTAGTATATTATATCAAATATACTATCTAGAAAAAAAGTAAGGTTTACAAAACTAAATAAAAACTCTTTCCTTTAAATTGTTTCTGAAAGGCTGAGCAAGCTACATAAGTAAGCTAGAAAATAACACCCTTCCATGGCCTCTGCATAAACTCTTGTCTTCATGTTCCTGCTGTTTGAGTTAATACCCTGACTACTTTCAACGATAGAATGTGATGTGTAACTGTAAGGTAAAAATAAACCTGCCCTATTTTTTTGTTGTTGTTATTTTGAAGTTTTGTTACAGCATGAGAACAGTTAATCAATACTTCATCTAAGAAATTCAGAGACAGAGATATTAGGACTTAAATTAGTTATGTCCTGTTGTTGTTGTTCTGGTATAGTACCTGAGGGAAATAGTGCAAGTCAAAAACGTATTCTATTCAGTTTATGACAGTACAGTCTATCATAACATGGAAAGCACAGCAGATTTCATGTTGGTATACTATGCAACTAAGGTTCTTCTCTTGACTGGCAAGGAACAGGTGAGCTCAATGACTTCATGTACTACATCTGTCAGATAAATACATTTAAAAAAAATTCAACAATGTGTAATACAGACATCAAATTACCCAAAAAACTTTCAACCCCAAATTTATCCTGTTTACAAGAAATGCAAGCACAGGGGATGGAGCACAAACTGAGGAAATGACCAACCAATACCCATCCCATCTTGAGACGCATCCCATAAGCAAGCACCAATCCCAACACTAATAATGATACTCTAATATGCTTGAAGACATGAGCAGGTTATCCTCTGAGAGAATCGACCCAGCAGCTGTCTCAGACAGACACAGCCATCTGCAGTCAAAAAGTGGATGGAGCTTGGGGACTCTAAAAGAAGAGTAGAGGAAGGATTGCAGGCCCTGAAGCAAATAGGAATTCCACAAGACCAACAGAGTCAACTAACCTGGATCCTTGAGGCTCTCAAAGCCTGAACCACTAACCTAAGAACATTATAGGGGTTGGACTAAGTCTTCCCATACATATTTAACAGAAGTGCAGCTTGGTTTTCTTGTGGGTCCCAAACAATTGGAGCTGGGGCTATCCCAAAAGCTGTTACTTCTCCCTGTGTTATGTTCTTTCCTTATGTGGCCTCAGTGGGAGAGGAAACCACTGGCCTCACAAAGACTTGAAGTGCTGGTGTTGGGGGATGACTGAGTGAGGGGAGGGAATGGACATCTGCTAATAGGAAGTAAGGAGGAGCTGAAGGAAAGGCTGTGGGAGGGAGTGACCTGGAGGGAAGCAGTGACCAGAATGTAAAGTGAAGAGGTAAAAAATTAAATTAAACTAAAAACACATTCCAAAATGTCCAAAAATAACATCATAGGCTAGATCCAAGTAGCTGAATACATAAACATTTCACCTTTGAACGTTAGCAGGAATAGGAAATTAATTTATCAAATTTATAATCTGGTATTATGTAAGAATATGAATATATATGTTTATATATGTATATATATGTATATAATGAATACATATTTATGTACATGAATTAGAGTATTCACAGGGGAAATGAGTCAGAAATAATATATATTTCTTGATTTCAGGGAAATGATACATAACATATAACATATAAATGACATATAACTTTATGTTTGACTTGTCATAGTCACTTGAGATTAACAGTACAGGATGACAGGTTTAAAAGTATACTTTTGCTCAAAAACAACTGGATACTACTACCTCAATCATGTGTTGGAGGCCAACATTAATAGCAATATGTCAAGCTAATTTTGAAATATATTTAATATGTAATGGATATAATATTTACATTCTAGGTTTTTTTCTTTAAGCCTATACATATAACATTCTGTTTTACTCAGAAATTCAACACATTAAAATGATATTCACTCATACTGCTGAAGGCAATCATATTTATTCAATCTATTAAATTAAAGGCCAATTAATAAATGTATCCAAAATAGATATTCTTGGTTTTCTACATATCCTTTCCTTCAGTTGAGATGCTACATAAAATAAACTATCAAAATTAATTGTAAATATTTACCATTGAATGACAACATTTTGAGTATGCAAATAACACCAATTAAAATGATTATGAATAATTCCTTAAATTTTTATTCCTAAGGTCATTTTACCTATAAAACACATTGTTATTTTTTTCTCAATCCAAGCTTCATATATAATTAGCACTATCAAACAAGCAAGTTGCACAACAAACATATAATACTTGAGGAAATTACACAAGATGGTTTATAGGAGTTGAAATGTTTGAACTATGATAGAAAAGAAGCTAAGTAGCCATTGGTAATGAGTAGTAGGACTGTATATATTTTTAAACAACTTATAAAAATTGCAATTACATTGGCTGTCATAATTCTGATAGTCAATGAAAGGCAAATGTGGAAGCACAAATGCCACATGATTAGAGACAGTGACACAGTGATGCAGAACACATATAAAGAAGCAATAGTATTCTTTATAATACTTGACTAGTGACAACAGTAAATATTAAGCAGGGACATGGAAAAAAGAGGAATGATTCCATGTTCTTATCTGACAGACCCAGGTTAGAAAATGATAATTTTCCTTTCTAATACAGCTATCTCATTTTCTGAAATATGTTTCCAAATATAAATTTTAATCTACCTTGATTGTTTTTTCCTAATGGATTTAAACAATGATCGTAAGAATCACATTGGGATTGTTTCTTTTATATAACCTTGGTCTAATTGACCTAATATACAGTCACTGGGCTTTCACAATAGCTGAGCAAATGAAGCTGCCCAAGAATCTGAATTTATCCCTGGTATTAATAGTGCTTGTCATTGCTCTCCAGCCCTACAATCCCTTAGTTTTTCTTGCAGTTTTTGAAGCATCCAAGTGAATATTTTTTATCATAACACTTTCAATATATAAAGATTGTGCTTCCTAATAATAAACAATTTTATTCCTGACCACCTTCACATAGTTTCTTTCATAAAACCTTTTTGCAAAAGATTGGGAGCCTCTTCTAAGTTTAACACTCCTCTTCAAACAAACTGGTAACCTTCTTTGGCTTATATTCTAATCATGTTATTTACTATCTAAAATATTCTATGTCTTAATTACTTAAATATGAGTGTATTCCTGTTAAAATCCTGACTCAGCATGACAATTCCATGATTTGTTTGCTATATGTCACTAGACAAACATCTACCACATAACATATTTATTTGATAATTTTAACATGTTAATAGGGCCAAATATAATA
The DNA here is from genome assembly GCF_008632895.1 of Mastomys coucha. Lineage (NCBI taxonomy): Eukaryota > Metazoa > Chordata > Mammalia > Rodentia > Muridae > Mastomys > Mastomys coucha. The sequence continues at coordinate 54,739,712 of NW_022196905.1, read as the reverse complement.
AATATGTTTTCTTGTTATAAGACTAAAGATAATTTAAAACAGTTAATGGTTTCTAGTCTATGCCTCTTGCGTATTTCCTAATGCTTCTTACTAAAATCAAATAAGTAATACTAACCAAAATTCAAAGGATCATAGAAATAACTGTGATTTTTACAGGCATGAAAAATAACAGAATAAAGTTAAAATTAGAAAAATAAAACCATGGCCAAGTAATTATTATAGTCAATTAATTGGAATATATCAAATGCATGAATTATCTCTTAATGAAATCCTCTTCATTATGCTCATCATTTGAATTTTCTTTAATCCTAAAGGACATTAGCCCAATATTATCTATCTTTTGCATTTTTCACAAGTCTCCTCATGTCATGCCTAGAAGGTCGCTAAGTTAATTGGCTGATGAATCCTTAAAGTAGTTAATTCCATCATATGTATTATCTGATTTTCAATTTTGAAACTTCTTTGGTCAAGGTTACAAGATTAGCATAACCTCCAGTCAAGAAGTTGTTTCTTAGCACTGGAATGGCACTTTTCAGTTATCAGTGAAACTGCTGATGCTGATGTAATTAACTAAATCCAACAGTATTTACCCAAGCCACAGAGGACATTATCTGCTTTTCTTTTATATATTTGTTTTAGGTAAGTCACTAGTTCCCAAAGTAGTATGTCTTGTAACTCTATATCAAGAATGGGAAAACAGGCATTTATAATAACAAATTTAACCTGGTTATCTAAAGGTCCAGGTGCTTGTAAAACTGTAAGTGACTAACTTTTGACTGATCTTTCACCTTCTAAATACAACTTTTTTGCAAGCATAACAGAGTAAATAGTGTCAGGGATTGGTGTTCACCCATGGCGTGGATCTTTCCTTGATTATTGCTTGGGTATTCCTTCAGTCTCTGCACAAACTCCCTCCCTGAACTTCCTGTAGGCAGAATAAATTTTGTGTCAAAAGTTTTGTGGGTGGATTGGGGTCCCTGTCTGGCTACAAGAGGTGGCCTCTCCTGATGCTATATCATCACTGATGTAGCTGCAGATTTCCATTAATTCTCTTGACATATCACCATCTCCCCTGTTCAGACAGATGTAGAGACCCACAGCCAAACATTGGATGGAGCTTATGAAGTTTTATGGAAAAATTTTGGGAAGTATTGAGGGCCTTGAAGAGACTAGGAACTCCACAGGAAGACCAACAGAATCAACTATCATGGATCTTTGGGGGTTTTCAGAGACTGAACCATCAACCAAAGAGCACATACGGGATAGATCCAGGCCCCCACACATATATAGCACATGTGCATCCAAGTCCTCATGTAGGTCTCAACCAATGGAGCTGGGATTATCCATAAAGCTGTTACCTATCTGTGATATATGTTCTTCTATTAGGGCTGCCATGTCTGGCTTCATGTAGGAAGCAGAGGATCCCTGACTCTGTTGGCTTGCATTGGTAAATAAAGTTGCTGGCAGCCAATGGTTGGGCAGACAGACAGAGGCAGGACTTCTAGAATTTCTGACCAAGAAACACAAGAGAAGGAAGAAGATACCATGGTCTTGGCAGAGAAGGAAAAGATCCAGGCCTGAGCAGTATATTTCAGAAACTGAGAGACTGCCAATATGTCAGAGTCAGGGATTTGGGAGGGGATAACAAAGATAAAATACAGATTTTAGTAAGAATTTAGGAGGACTAGAGGGATGGAGAGGAGGTGTTAGCACTGTAAAAGTTGGGAGTAGACCACCCATTTAGCTGTTTAAGGCATATAAAAATAAAAGGCTAAATGTGTATGTGTGTGTGTGTGTGTGTCTTTCATTAGAGAATGCAGAACAGTGAGATGGGTACAAGGAATGTGTGTGCTGCCACCAGGGAGACTAGAACAGATTAATCAAGTAATGTTGCAAGAGGAGAAGGGAAGGGGGATAAGGAGAGGAACTCTTTGGATGGGAAGGGAAGGATCAAGAGGTAAAGGGAATACATTTTCAAAAAGGAAAGAAAGAGCTGCTGTGGAGAATAAAATAAACAAGCAAGCAAGCAAATAAATACAACTTGTTATCTTCGTCATAACGCTGTTTAATCCCTACACATTTTTTGAAACATACATTATAATCATTGTGGAAATTAGGGTTCTAAAACTAGTCATTCCTTATTATTAGCAATAAGGACTCAAGTAATATTTCAAGTAGGAAATGTCACTCTTTTTATTGCATGTATTGTAAACTCAAAAACAGGTATTCAGGTAACAGAAAGCAAGTAACTACTGATGTTCACAACAAATAGAAGTTAAGAATTGTATATAATGAGGTACGTACCCAATTTTTAAAGTTGTTAAAACAATTTTGTTGAACATTGAAGTATTTTAAAGCCTTGGTTGTATTTTTTCATGTTCTGAAGTCAGATCACAAATTCTTAAATGTACATGATTTATAAATGGTATTGTTTATTTTTGATGGTGTTCGACCTTACTAAAACACATAATAGAAGTCATGATTATTTTCCTTTGAAATAAATGAATAACGAATAATATTGTCCTTCAAACTGCCAGATTTAGTAGAACCATTATTATCATAACTCATTAAATTCTGTCCTCCTGAGATCCTCCACACAAGTGGTTTCAAACTGAATTTCTCTCAGCCGCAGACTACTCAGAATTAGTAAAAAACCCACTCTGTGGAGAATGAGAGGAACATGGAATACTCAGGACTGTTGACTTCAAAAGCTAATTTCTATCAGTTTTCTTTTACTTGGTTTTCAAGAACACCAATTCCAAAACAAAGTTGATAAAATTTTTGAAAATTGCTACTCAATGATATAATTATTTCTATTCTTTAGTTACCATGAAAAGAATTAATATGAAACAAAAATTATTAAAACATTTGATGCATTTCTGAGCATTATTTTATATTGTAAGAATTGTCAAATTTTTAAAATTTAACCACAATGATTTAATGAGACATATTGAAGTATTTCCTTACTTTTCCTATGTAAACATCTCACGGTAGCAGAAAGTTGAATATGTAAAAGAAATTGATTCTATTTTATATCACAAATTCTCAGTGGCATTTGACCATTGTATTCACAGTAATGAGACTTTCTCTTTGGTAACTAGGTACTTTAGAATGAGGTAGATCTATCTTCTTTATTGCTGAATATTCAAATGAATGTGCAACCTGTATGTTCGTGGTTCCTGACACTACATATTATTGCTATTTATAACCACTATTTTTCTTTACAAGGCAGTGATGTGTAACCCTTTACTCCCATCTCAATAAGGCCATTTTCCTCTTTCACTGAAAAATGTTACCCTTTCTCAGACTTGAATACAAGCCTTAATTATTTGCTAGTAATGCTTATATATACTACATACAAAGAAGTTATTTTGCCCTGTCTGACTAAAGGACACTTTTAGGAGTCTTTTTCAATACAACCTAAAGTATTATAACTGAAATAAAAACTTCATTTCCAGATGGTTACTGTCTATATATGGAAGGCATATATATTAAAAAAGGGTTAAAATTTGAATTGCATATTCTCATTTAGACGCATGATACATCATTGCTTTATTCTTTAAAACAATATTAATAATACTCTATGACATGCATATTCAGTAGCTATGAAAAATTTATGGGCAATTTTAGCTAAGGTCTCCTAGAGAATGTCAAGGATGTAATAATCATATATTACTGTTTTTCTTTTCCTTCTTTCTTTTTTCCTCTCTGTCTCTCTGTCTCTGACTCTGGCTATTTCTCATGCTCCAACTCCCACTTCTCACTCAGGTGACAGTGATTAAAAAAAAACCAAAAAACTACTAAGAAATAACTTGTCTTATAAGAGGGATTTTTATCACAGGCTATATGCCACTCTATTGTCCCCAATATTCTTCACTCTTACACACCCACATACACACAAATAAAACTATCTCCATCTCTATCTCTATCTCTAACTCTATCTAATCTATACATACATACATACATACTATATATATAGTATAAGTACTATATATACATATATAAAGATATACATAAATATGTATATACATGTATAAATACTATATATATACACACATATATATACATATGTATATACACATACATATACACATATACTTAGTGTGGTTGAATAAAAATGCTACTAAGGATATGTGAAAAAGACACAGTAAAACATAATATATTATAAAGTTACTGTATAATATGCAGTATATATGTTCAATTATATGTGTATATACATTAGAGTTATATAATATTGGATGTTAATACTCACCCCAGAAATGTCAAAAAAATATGATAAAAACTCCAGTATTAGAATGGAAATCCTCCCTTCATGTTGTTATCCATAGGATGATAAAACTCTCTTAAAAAACTTGTTGCTACTGAAATTACCTTTCAATACTTATCAGAACTTGGAAGCAAGATCCTATTGCTGAAAACAGGATAATTTATACACAGGACTTCAAAAAAAGGAGCTTAAATTTATGGAAAAGGTCCTTTCATAATGAGTGTGTTGGGGAACACAAAAATTATCTGTGCAATATACCAAAGCAGAAAAAAAATCAATAGTTTTACCAAACTAAAGCCTTTTTGTAATCACAATTATGATGGGATCAACAAAACATCTCCAAAGTGTGCGAGTGACATTTTTACCTATATAGGAGTAATTGGTATCTGTCTCATATTGATTAGATCATACTTAATTGGAAGAAAATCATATTTAAACTGGATATTTATACAACTATTCATGACATCACTATACAAAACCCTGAAAAGAGAACTGTTTAATAGAGTGCTATTCCTAAACTAGTACAATTACTAATTATATCCTATATGTAACGTTCACTTTTCACTTAAGGTAGCTTTTTGTTGCCACAGATGGAGAGGATAAAAATTATTCACAACTAGCAATGATGTAAAGTATAAGTGACTATAACTTGCCCTTCTCTAGTTGATATATCTACAAGGGAACACTTGGAGCATAAAGAATGCATGTGCTAGATGCCCAAAACACCTGGTACTAGACAATGTCCACGAGAAATGGTAAGGAAAAAGCACCTATGAACACTTAGTATTATGGTTAGATGAACTCTGAACGAGACTGGTATAATGACTATACAAGTTGAATTGAAAACAAAAAGAAAAATCATACAGTTTCACCCATACTTAGAGAGTTACAAAAATTCAATGAGTAATAAGAGAGGTAGAGTTTGTTTTCTCCAGGACATGCTATACAGAAGGCATCAAATTTCAAGTGGTACACAGGCAAAAAGCTAAATGTATTAAGCAGTGATATACATGTAATAATATTAGTTAAAGGTGAAAGCATGAACTTAAGGAGCAGGCACAGGACAAGCTTCATTAGAGAGGAAGAAGTAATATGTCTTCATTTCTCACATGGGAAGCTCACTAAACCCTCAATAAACAACAAATGAACAGATAAATAACTGTAACTACTCAATTCAGTAAATTATTTTCAATAAAATTATATAAGGTTAAAATTTTATGTATTTTGTTCACCAGTATGGTAATATCACTAAGAATGGGTTCTTCAACTTGCCTTATATTTTCCTCTTTGAGGGAATGCTTTGAAAGATTTTGCAGAATGTGCCCACAATTTTCTTGACTCTGATGAGTATGTGGTGTTGGAAAGACAGTTTCTTGGCATGAGAAGTAACATGACTTGTTTCTTGTTTTCCAGCCAGCTTGTTCTTTTTGTAGATTTAAACTTGCAGGTTTTATAATCTTCTGACCACAAATCAACTGTTTAAAATAGCAGGCTCCATCTCTCTCTTCACTGAGAGAGCTAAAAGCTTTCAGTAAGCAAGAGGCACATTAGTCTACATTAGCTTTACCTCCCATTTAAAAATAAAGAAAAAATTAAAATACTCTAGCTACTCTGAACTATATCATGTCCACACATAATTTTTTAACTATAACCATTCCTATAGGCATTGCCCCAATTTTATTGGAAAGAAATTAAGACGGCATCTGATTCAACACACTATACATTGAAATATAACTTCCTTAATAATGCATGTTATTTCTTTGCTCATCTCAAAAATTTTACTTTATTTTATTCAGTAAATTTTCTGTGTCCCAAAAACTATTTTTATTAAACCAGTCATTTGAGCCAAAATTTTGAAATATTATTTTAAAACACTATGTGCCATTCTCAACACCATCACTCAGAGTCCAATCGCTATATAGAAATATCAAGGAGAACTTGAGAAAATGTCTACACTATTACAACTCCATTAGAGTGAAATAGAAAACTAGCCACCCAGACCTTTGTTTGACCATTACAACCTTTTCCTATTTTGATACATTTTATAGACCTTTAGTCATAAAGTACCAATCCATGAAGATGATGTGTTCCATACTGCTTATTTGTGAAGCAAGATTGCCATCAAACATCAGTGTTCCATCAGTCTATTGAAAATATTGAGTGAGACCAGAACATACAAAAAGCAAATAGGACACCTGACAAATCTGTCAAGTGAGTTACCTATTATATGCTGATGGAAATTGAATTCTCATAGACAAAATGTAATTTCTAAATGCCACCCATATTTCTATATGACACATTTATGCCACCTCTTTCTGATGAAAATTGAATGACAGCTTGTTGGACTGCTCAAGAATTATCAAATCAATCAAATCCACTGCTGTGCATCTTCTGATGCCTTCGAAATAAAGATTCTCACCATCTTGCTTGATTTCATATAGGTTTCTCTTCCCTTAGCCCTGTGTAGCCTTGCGTTTTGTTTCTTCAATCTCGCACATATACATATTAATTGATTGAGGAGTTCACTTATAAAACCCATAAGGTTTAATTATTATTTGAAGGAACCTTCCTTTATGTTCATTCCAACCTCACTGTCACCATTTATATTTTAATTTATTATATTTTAGAGGTAATTTTAAAATGTTGATTTCAAAGGACAACAGTTCTCCATGCTCTGCACTTTGTCTTCATATTCTCTTGTTTTACTGATCGGGAAGTGTTATTTTGGCTTATTAGAATCTGATATTTTTATGGATCTGATGAATGTTCTGGACACAGTATTGTGACTGAAGCATACACAGTTTATAAAAAGAACAAATTTGATACTTACCAATGTCTCCTGGACAAAGTCTTCCTTGAAAGTTAAGCTATCCCTTCAACCATGTGTGAATAATATATAGACATGGGCTTATAGTTTGCATTCCTAACAATGCTGTATTTAACAAAGATACTTTAAATGGCTTTATTAAAATTTTTATTTTAACTTCCAAAACTTTGTCTCCTTTTCAGTTATTAAGAATGTGCTTGAGGAGAGAAGAAATTTGTTAAAAATTATTAATAGCAATTTCTCATTATTACCTGAGGAATTTTGGAATACAAGCTTTTGTGGAGGATTTAATATGACAAGTAATGAATTATTCCAACAGGAGTTGACAATAAATGGAACAAAATGACTAGAATCCAACCATAGAATGTCCATTTTTCCAACTGTGAGCATTCGTTCATATTTGTTGCCACAAAAATGCAATTATATATTACAGCTCATTCAATTCATGTTATAACAATAAAAGCAAACTCCCAACTTTTTTTATTAAGTCTTTTTCTATCTATTTATATTTTGCTAAGAGTTCCTTAAGTGATCTCTCTCTCTCTCTCTCTCTCTCTCTCTCTCTCTCTCTCTCTCTCTCTCTCTCCCATCTCTCTCCCCCTACCCCTCTGTTTATCTATTTCTATCAGTGAGAAATCAAAATTCACTCAGTGAGAGAATCAGAAATGGTCTCTGTGAGGAGGGCCAGTGTATAATGTACATAAATAAAATAATTAAAAAATAAAATAGATAAAAAAAGATTATCTCAAGTGGAATGACCTCAAGTGTTTTTTTGTAACTATAACTTTCTATTTTAGCACAGCACACTGATTTTGAAGACTAAACTGTACAGAATTAATAAATAGTACAAAACAATTTCCTTTTTTTAAAATACAAATTACATTTTATTTTTTAATTTAGTTTTTATTAGATAAATTCTGTTTACATTTCAAATGATATCCCAATCCTGGTTTCCCCTTGGAAAAAACAATCCTATACACTCCTCCCTCCCCCGCTCACCAACCCACCCTGTACCGATTCCTGGCCCTGGTATTCCCCTACACTGGGGCATAGAGCTTTCACAGGACCAAGGGCCACTCCTCCCATTGAAGACTAACTATAACATCCTCTACTACATATGCAGCTGGGACCATAGGTCCCAGCATGTGTACTCTTTGGTTGGTGGTTTAGTCCTTGAGAACTCTGAGGGTACAAATTAGTTCATATTGTTGTTCCTCCTAAGGGGCTGCAAACAATTTCAGCTCCTTGGGTCATTTCTCTAGCTCCTTCATTGGTGACCCTGTGCTCAGTCCAATGGATGGCTGTGAGCTTCTACTTCTGTATTAGTTGGCACTCTCAGAATCTCTCAGGAGACAGCTATATCAGGCTCCTGTCAGCTAGCACTTGCTTGCATACACAATAGTGTCTGGGTTTGGTGATCGAATATGGGAAGAATCTCCAGGTGGGACATTCTCTGGATTGTCCTTCCTTCAGTCTCTGCTCCATACTTTGTCTCTGCAATTCCTTCCATGGGTATTTTGTTCCCGCTTCTAAGAAGGATCGAAGTATCCACACTTTGGTCTTCCTTCTTCTTGAGTTTCTTGTTGTTTGTGGACTGTATATTGGGTATTCTGAGCTTCTGGGATAATATCCAATTATCAGTGAGTGTATACCATGTGTGTACTTTTGTAATTTGGGTACCTCACTCAGGATGATATTCTCCAGATCTATCCATTTCCCTACGAATTTCATAAATTCATTGCTTTTAATAGCTGAGTAGTACTCCATTGTGTAAATGTACCACATTTTCTGTATCCATTCTGCTGTTGAAGCACATCTGGGTTCTTTCCAGTTTCTGACTATTATAAATATGGCTGCTATGAACATAGTGGAGCATGTGCTCTTATTACATGTTGGAGCATCTTATGGGTATATGCCCAGGAGCAGATAGCTGGGGTTTCTGGTAGAACAATATCCAATTTCCTGAGGAACTGCCAAACTGATTTCCAGAGTGGTTGTACAAGCTTGCAATCCAGCCAGCAGTGAAGGAGTGTTCCTCTTTCTCCACAACCTCTCCAGCATCTACTGTCACCTGAGATTTTATCCTAGCCATTCTGACTGGTGTGAGGTGGGATCTCAGAGTTGTTTTGATTTGCATTTCCCTGATGACTAAGGATGCTGAACATTTCTTTAGGTGCTTCTCAGCCATTCTGTATTCCTCAGTTGAGAAATATTTGTTTAGCTCTGTACCCCAGTTTTTAATAGGGTTATTTGGTTTTCTGGGTCTAACTTCTTGAGTTCTTTGTATATATTGGGCATTAGCCCTCTATCGGATATAAGATTGGTACAGATCTTTTCCCAATGTGTTGGTTGTGGACAAAACAGTTTCCAAAGGAAAAAATAAGATTTGTTATTTTAGAACATGTGCTGGTGAAAATATTTACTTCTTTTTTTTTTAATACTTCTTATCTTAATATATCTATATGTTCACAATTGAGAAAGGACTTCAAATTTGTCTCACAGCCTTGAAAGACTAAAAAAAGTAATTAAGTAAATAAAGAATAATTGTTCCTTACCTATGAACACACATTCCTAATGTGCTAAAAATTTTAACATAAAAATATAAAATTATAACAAAACATTAATTTTTATTATATATAGCTTTTTGTACTGTCTTCATCAAAACTTCATCAAGGTCTTTAGAAAAATAGAAAAGAAATATTTATTTGTGACATTGTCAAAATTCTTATTTTACTCCATAACGGGAAGGACAAAACAATTTGATCAAAACTAGTTTATCATTGCTATTAACCAGACAAGAAGAAGGCATGTAACAGCATACTGCCCTGTTTTAACGGTAATGTGACTCCACTAGCATGACCTCCCACCGGTATAACTAGAAGACACAAATATTTTATCAAGTTTATGTAGGTATTATCATTCCACCATCTTAAGATTCTCTTAGGTATAATTTATTATACTATCACTTTGATGCCTTCACAGAAAATACTGTGTGTTACATAACTATCTAGACTCATTAAGTATGCAGTATATGTCAAAATGGCCTGAGGAAACCAGCATATACAAATGAAAAAATGTCAGGGTTGTATAGTGTTACAGGACATCATAAAATAGCAGCAATCTGAATCATTGAGATTTATTTATAGATACTATCATAATGCTTCCTTCCATAAAATCCTTCACTTCTCTTGCTTGTGCGATTTGTAGTATTTTATTTCACAGGTTCTGGAGAAGTTAAAGACTTCATTCATTTATAACTTGGCAATTTTATTTCATTGTTTGTTTATTAATTTTGTAATGTTAAACAAAGATCTATATTCTTACTTATGCTAAATTATTGCCTAACTTCTGAGGTCCATTTCCAGGACCTCCTGTTGTCATTAAACAGTCCTAAGATGTTTTTAACTTTTTCACTGAGCTCCACTGGAACAGTACATGTTATCTCCAGAATACATTATGAAGTATTAAATCCATTCTTTGTAAACCCAAATCTTTTTGTAAATGCTATTTCCCATTTTCTCACCTCTGAAAACTGGGCCGGATGTGAAGTATGTACTGAACTATTACTCATTTAAAAATACATTGTAAAATTTCAGAAAATGATTGTTTAGACTTTCTATGCCATACGCAATAGTTTATGGAACTATAAGAGAGAGGTTGTGACTTTTTTTCACTCATTTGGTTCATGGATGTACTAATGATGATACAAATTTGGTTTTTGGGAAACATGATTAATGGCTAAATATTTTTTTTAAATATACCATACAGAGTTGATGTTTTCTTTAGTATATATACTCTCATTTTTGTGGGTAACCACATTTGGTATGAATTGATGTAAACATTTAAATATTAGAGTAAGAACTATGAATTGACAGCTGTATGTGATTTAGAGCACATATTTTCAATGACGTGTATTCTTTACCTCTTTTCATGTCATTGAGCTTTTCTCACTATTTGAAATATCTTAAAATATAACAACCTTCCAAATGCCTTTTACTCATATATGTGATCCAATACTTATTTCTTTTAATGAATGTTTTAATTTAAAATTTTGCATACAATATGAAATTGAGATGTGTCAATGTGGGTCACTTACAAGTAGAGATAGTAAATAAGCTCTATAAAGTCTGTATTTCCCTTGGTTTCTTCAGTTTTTTTGTAAGGTTATGTGCATTGATCAGCCTTGGATTCTATAGAAAAATTAGGAACTCAAGTCAATTGACAGAACAGCTGAGAAAGCAGATGTTCCAGTAATGTTTACAGAATCTTATTAGGGAAAATTTCTGCTCTCATTTGAAAGGAAACAAACTTTAAGCAGATACGTTACTCTATGGACATTAAATTGTTGAATAAATAAATTATGAAATCACAAAAACACTATTCTTTTAAAGATTTATTTATTGTATGTAAGTACACTGTACCTGTCTTCAGACACCCCAGAAGAAGGCATCAGATCTCATTACAGATGGTTGCAAGCCACCATGTGGTTGTTGGGATTTGAACTCAGGACATTCGGAAGAACAGTCGTTGCTCTTAACCACTGAGCCAGCTCTCCAGCCCCACAAAACACTATTAATTAGCAATATAAACAAAACTGATTTACCAGTATTTTTCTTGAATGAAAGTAAATATTTCCTATATTTGACTGAAGGTAGGAAATTACTATTTAGATGTGTAAAATATGATCTATCTATCTATCTATCTATCTATCTATCTATCATGTTATTATTTAAAATTACATTTTTAGCTACATTCCTGTTCAGCATAGCATAATAATACTAAGTGAGCAGTAGTGGCACATATATATTGGCATAACCACAGCTGTCTAATTGAAATTTAGATTCTCTCAAAAATTATAAAAACATTATATTAAATTTTATTAAATATTAAATTTATGAAAATTAATAAAAACAATTTCACTAATACATTTTAATAGAACTAATAAATAATTAGTTAAAAATAACCCTGAATTTGAAGGAAAATAATGAGGAGTATATAGAATGATTTAGTTAAAAGTGCAAACTAATTGATTATCTAATGCCATATATTCAGCCTTGAAACAGACAAACAGGTCACACATACAAGTGGCATACTGTGCAGGTTATATTTAAGAATACGCACACACACAAATATGTGCATAACAACAGGCAATAAAAGATGTCCAGGTGTTTGAAAGAGAACAAGGAAGAGCATATGAGAGTTTTCTGGAGAGGCAAGGGAAACGAAAAATGATGTAATTATATTTTTTTGTTATTTTTTATTAGATATTTTCTTTATTTACATGTCATGTGATTTCAACTTTCCCATTTTCCCCTGCAAAAAATAAATAAATAAACCAAAAATACAACAACAAGAACAAACTCAGGTTCCTTCCTCACTCCCCCTACTTGCCACCCCACCCTCTCACACTTACTGGCCCTGGCATTCCACTACACTGGGGCACAGAACCTTCACAGGGCCAAGGGCCTCTCCTCCCATTGATGACTGACTTGGCCATCCTCTACTATACACGTGCTGCCGGAGCAATCAATCCACCATGTGTACTCCTTGATTGGTGATTTAGTCCCTGGGAGCTGTGAGGGTACTAGTTAGTTCATATTGTTGTTCATCCTAAAGGGCTGCAAACCCTTCAGCTCCTTTGGTCCTTTCTCTAGTTCCTTTATTGTGGGCCCTGAACTCGGTCCAATGAATGGCTGTGAGTCTATACTTCTGTATTAATTGGGTACTGTCAGAGCCTTTCAGGAGACAGTTATATCAGACTGGATTGTCCTTCCTTCAGTCTCTGCTCCATAGTTAGTCTCTGCAACTCCTTCCATGGGTATTTTGTTCCCTCTTTTAACAAGGAATGAAGTGTCTACATTTTGGTCTTCCTTCTTCTTGAGTTTCTTGTGGTTTGTGGATTGTACTTCGTGTATTCCGTACTTCTGGGATAATAACCACTTATCAGAAAGTGCATACCATGTGTGTTCTTTTGTGATTGGGTTACCTCACTCAGGATGATATTCTCCAGCTCCATTCATTTCCCTAAGAATTTCATAAATTCATTGTTTTTAATAGCTGAGTAGTACTCCATTTTGTAGATGTACCACAATTTCTGTATCCATTTCTCTGTTGAGGGACATCTGGGTTGTTTCCAGTTTCTGGCTATTATAAATAAGGCTGCTATGAACATGGTGGAGCATGTGTCCTTATTACATGTTGGAGCATCTTCAGGGTATATGCCCAGGAGCAGATAGCTGGGGTTCTGGTAGAACTATGTCCAATTTCCAGAGAAACTCCCAACCAAACTGATTTCCAGAGTGGTTGTACCAGCTTAAATCCCAACAGCAATGAAAGAGTGTTCCTCTTCCTCCACAACCTCTCCAGCATCTGATGTCACCTGAGATTTTTATCCTAGCCATTCTGACTGGTGTGAGGTGGAATCTCAGGGTTGTTTTGATTTACATTTCCCTGATGACTAAGGATGCTGAACATTTCTTTAGGTGCTTCTCAGCCATTCTGCATTCTTCATTTGAGAATTCTTTGTTTAGCTCTGTACCCCATTTTTAATAGGGTTATTTAGTTCTCTGAAGTCTAATTTCTTGAGTTCTTTGTATATGTTGGATATTAACCCTCTATTAGATATAGGATTAGTAGAGATCTTTTCCCAATTTGTTGGTTGCTGTTTTGTCCTATTTACAGTGTCTTTTGCCTTACAGAAGCTTTGCAACTTTATGAAGTCCTATTAAGTGACCCCAAAAATTCCACTAGAGAGCTCCTATACCTGATAAACAACTTCTGCCAAGTAGCTGGATATAAAATTAACTCAAGCAAATCAGTGGCCTTCTTCTACACAAAGGATAAACAGACAGAGAAAGAAATTAGGGAAATAACACCCTTCACAATACTTACACATAATATACAATACCTTGGTTAACTCTAACTAAGCAAGTAAAAGATCTGTTTGACAAGAACTTCAAGTCTTTGAAGAAGGAAATTGAAGAAGATCTCAGAAGATGGAAAGATTTCCCATGCTTGTGGATTGGCAGGATGTATATAGTAAAAATGGTCATCTTGCTGAAGGCAATCTACAGATTCAATGCAATCCCCATCAAAATTCCAACTCAATTCTTCACAGACTTAGAGCAATTTTCAAACTCATCTGGAATAACAAAAAACACAGGATAGCCAAAACTATTCTCAACAATAAAGGAACCTCTGGTGGAATTACAATCCCAGACCTTAAGCTGTATTACAGAGCAATTGTGATAAAAAGTGCATGGTATTGCTACAGTGACAGGCAGGTAGATCAATGGAACAGATTTGAAGACCCAGAAATGAGCCCACGCACCTATGGCCACTTAATCTTTGACAAAGGAGCTAAAACCATACAGTGGAGAAAACACAGCATTTTCAGCAAATGGTGCTGGCTCAACTTGTGGTTAGCATGTAGAAGAATGCAAATCGATTGATCCATTCCTATCTCCTTGTACAAAGCTCAAGTCCAAGTGGATCAGTGACCTCCACATCAAACCAGATACACTGAAACTAATAGAAAAGAAAGTGGGGTAGAGCCTCGAGCACATGGGCACAGGGGAAAATTTCCTGAACAGAATGCCAATAGCCTATATTATATTTTAAAAGAAAATCTCAGAGTTATACCTTTCAAATCTCTTTGTGTTTCAAATGTTCTTCTATTTCTTGAACTTCCTGACCCTTCTATAATCTGTCTTATATCCCTCTTCCCTCAAGGGTAAAAATGCTTATCACAAAAGGAGCTAACAGAGAGGGGGAAAAGGGAAAAGTGATCAGGTATTTAGGGGGAGGAATCATAAGTGATGCCCTGAGGGCCAGCAAAGAGAAAGGAAACAGGTAACCTCTGGGTAGGAAGTGAGGAAACTCTCTAGAATGTTTCAGAGACCTGGGAGAGGACAGAGACTCTAAGGACTCAGTGCAGAGAGGGAATTTTTTTTTTTGTTGTTTTTTATTTTTTGAGACAGGGTTTCTCTGTATAGCCCTGGCTGTCCTGGAACTCACTCTGTAGACCAGGCTGGCCTGAAACGCAGAAATCTGCCTGCCTCTGCCTCTGCCTCTGCCTCTGCCTCTGCCTCTGCCTCTGCCTCTGCCTCCCAAGTGCTGGGATTAAAGGCATGCATCAACACTGCCCTGCTGGAGAGGGAACTTTTTCAGTCTACCACCAGTAGAACTACAGGGCATCAAGTGGAGGGATGGGGTTGCCATTACACAGTCAAAAACGCTGACGTAGAATTGTCCCTGTCTAAAAGAACTGCAAGAACAAAATTGGAGAAGAGACTAAGGGAAAGGAGGTCCAGGGACCAGTCCAAGTTGGGATACAGCTCAAGGGGAGGCTCCAAGGCCTGACAATTTACTGATGCTATGGTCTCTATGCAAACAGGAACCTAGCATGGCTGCACTCTGAGAAGTCCAGCAAGCAGCTGGAAGGGCCAGCTGCAGATACTTAGAACCAACCAATGGACAGAAGTCAGATACCTCTGAGGTTGAATTGTGAAAAGGTTGGAAGAAGCTGAGGAGGAGGGCAACCATATAGGAGGACCAGCAGTCTCAACTAACCTGGATCCCCGAGATCTCTCAGACACTGAGCCACCAACCAGGCAGCAAACACCAGTGGATATGAGGCTCCCAACACAAATACAGTAGAGGACTGCCTTGTCTGTCCTCAGTGAGAAAAGAAGCTTCTAACTCTGGAGAGACTTGAGGCCTGTTGGATGGTGTACTGGGAAGGGGATAAAGACTAGACTTAAAAAAACTAATAATAATAGTAATAATAATAGTAGTAGTAGTAGTAGTAGTAGTAGTAGTAGTAGTAGTAGTAGTAGTAGTAAATGGAAAAAGATGAAGCAGACATGTGGTAAAATAACAAAACAAAAGGGGCTCTAGGAATTTAGAAATTCTGCTGGAATTTTTCATCATACAGGACTCAGCCAAGCTGGTGACTTAGTTTGATTGACAAGAGACAATTAGGGAGAAAGAAAGTGTATAAGGTTGTGAATCCATAGCAAAAATAGCAGGAAATATTCCATTCTCTCATGTTTTTCTAACCAAATTGAGGCTAATCCAGATTAAAAGATACAGATAAAATATTCAGGCAAACCACATGTTGTAAGGAGGTATGGTTTAGAGACGGAATTAAGATTTCCACTTATTTGCAAAGGTCAGCATTAATTCTACTAATACCAACTAATTAGGTGAAATGACTTCATTATGAAGACTAGTATGTTTTCCACAAAGGTCACTGATAGAAATCCTAAGCCTATTTTAAAAATTGTCATTGCAACATCTCTAAATCTCTTTGACCAAATATCAGGGTACTATGAACTGACCAAAGCCAAGCATTACATATAACATATATCATTTTCAATTGTTAGTGCCTCAACTACCAACTCTATCTCTAATAAATTACTTTAAGAAATAAATGTAGAAAATCATATATAAAAGACTAGGAATGGATAATTTTCCATGATAATGATGTAGTGTTAAGAAAACTTTTTACTTGCTATTTGGCCCTTATCCCTAGATAAAAGTTTTGTGATAAATCAAAGTTTAACATGTGTAGTGGCTATTCCTGGTTGTCAACTTGACTATATCTAGAATGACCTACAATCCAGAATTGGAAGGCTCATCTGTTATCCTAATCTGGAGGCTGAGAGGTACAAGCTTCTGACAGGGATCTTGGCATGGAGATCTTGAAGCATAGTGGCTATGAATTCTAGAAGACGGAGAGATCACTGAGTTCAAGGTCATCTGGGATTAAAGGTGTGATGACACACACCTTTAATCTGGACCACACCTTTTCCTGGAGACCTACATAAGGACATTGGAAGAAGGAAAATTTACTCTCTCTTCTTCCTCTATTTGCCTTGTGGGACTGAGCAACTGCTAGATCCTTGGACTTCCATTCATAGCTGCTGATAATCATTGTTAGGAGTTGGACTACAGACTGTAAGTCATCCACAAATTCCCTTACTATATAGAAACTACCATAAGTTCTGTGACTCTAGAGAACCCTGACTAATACAACATTTTCTTTGATGCAATCAAACTTCTATCAAATAAATGTTTGTTCCCAGTAATAGTAAATGTAGAAATAATTCATTTTATGTTAAGAAATTTGTCAGGTATATCTAAGGGAGTTAGAATCCCTGATTTCTTGTTTTTTAGACAACTAAAGAAAATAGTGTTGAGGACATAAACTAATTTGCAAAGGTGCTTTATTATATCCAAATAAATATTGTAATATAATTAATAATTACATTCAACTAAGTAGCTCATAATGACTATAAGCACTGCTATGTAGCTACAGATATTATACCACAATTAGCGTCAAAGTCTTCTTATAAATAAGTCATAATATAATTCTCCAAATTTTGTAAGTTTGTGTAAAAAGAATTACACTCATAAATTATAACACAACAATATACCAGATACTACATGTTACATTTTTATAATTTTAATTAAAATTCACAATGGCCTATTAAACTAGGAATAATTTATATAAAAATAATTTAAATTATTCATGGCATAATTCAATAATGATGCAATTATTTTAAACTTTGTTCATAGTATTGTAATTGAGCAAAAATTTCCTATAAACATATAACTTCAAAGCTTCCATAATGTCAGCCAAAAAAATCCGACTGAATCTAGGTTGTGCTTCTGTAAGAACGTATACTTTACTAGGAACAAAACAAAATTACAAAAGCATTTTAAAGTAAAGTAGAACCCCTATAAATATGACAGATCATTAACTTTAGCATGCTTGACATAGTTTCTTTAAAAGAAGATACTGATTTAGTTGTATTTTATTTACTTATTTATTTACTACTTTTTTACAGTCCATATTTTATCCCCACCCCCTGTCTACCCTCCAATTGTTCCATATCCCGTACCACCTCCCTAACTCCACCTGACCTCTAAATTCCCTGGGGCCTCCAGTCTCTTGAGGGTTAGGTGCATCATCTCTGAATGAACACAGACCCAGAAACCTTCTACTGTATGTGTGTTGGGGGCCTCATATCAGGTGGTGTATGGTGCCTGTTTGGTAGTCTAGTCTTGGAGAGATCTTGGGGTCCAGATTCCTGCTACAGGATCGCCCTTCTCCTCAGCTTCTTTCATCCTTCCCTAATTCAACAACAGGTATCAGTTGCTTGTGTCCATTGGTTGGGTGCAAATGTCTACATCTGACTTTTAGCTGCTTGTTGGGTCTTCCAGAGTGTGGTCATGCTAGGTCCCTTTTTATGAGCACTCCATAGCCTCAGTAAAAGTGTCAGGCTTTGGGCCCTCCCCTTTAGCTGGATCCCATTTTGGGCATGTCTCTGCAACTTCTTTTCCTCAGGCTCCTCTCCATTTCCATCCCTGAAATTCTTCTAGACAGAAACAATTATGGATAAGAGTTGTGTCTGTGGGATGATCCTCCTCTCCTTCATTTGATGCCCTGTCTTCCTGCTGGAAGTGAGCTCTTTAAGTTCCTTATCACTACTGTTGGGCATTTCATCTAGGATGTAGGTTGCTCCTGATAGCAAGTGCTATCTATGTGGCCAGCCTAGAAAACTCCCTGCTTCTATTGTGCCTTTGGAAAGAAAGGCAGAGCTTCTTAAAGAGCGAGAGTTATTAAATCATTTTTGGTGAGTCTCATTTGCAGAACAACACTAGTAGCATTTGATCTAGAAGGATAATTCCATTGTTTCTTCACAAAGGCTCATGACTTCATGTAAGCTGCAATACCAGCCTACGTTCTTTACCTGCTAATTTCCACACTTCTCTGAAGAATTCCTATGATTACATTTTCTTTATAATTTATTCATTTTTACTTATTTATCTGAACATGTAGTATGTTCATATGCATGCTGTGGTTCACACATGGCTGTGAACAAGAGGGCATCAAAAGAGATACCTAGCTCCTCCTCTCTTATTCTCCATGTGGTTTCTCACTCAGCTTGCAGGTCATCTGGTTGCTAGCAAGACCTGGTGCTTCTTCTATCTCTAAATTCTGTATCACTAGGGTTACAGGCATGTGTGGCTCAGCTTTTTACTTGGGCACTTGGGATTATAAAAGAGCCTCCTGAGGTCTGGGGTCAAAGGCATGCATCACCACATTTGACATTGTAAAGAGAAGCTTTTCTCTGTGTGGTATCTATTCTTATCTGTGGGAATAAGGGTATTAATAAAAAGCATCTAGGAATTATCAAGCAAAATGGTGGTAGTAGAACCTTAAGATTTATGACCTCATTAGACTTAGTCTGCTAGGTTTCTAGTATAGGTTTTTCAAACCTGGAACAAATGGCTGAGGTACATATTTAACATATTGAAGCAGACACTGGTTCAATATGTTAAATATGAAGATTCAAGTTCTCCATGAATCCCTAAATCCCTACCTGCTACCTGGCTGTACTGGCTGGCATAACCCACCCCCTACCATGAACTTTTTAGCACAGGGGACTGGGATTTTCTTCCTTATATAATTCAACCATTTTGATTTATTTCCCTTTGTACTTTTTGGTCTCTTTACCACTTGGTTTCCTTCTCTCTTCTCTCCTTTTCCCTCCTCATCTCTTCACATGGTGCAGTGTATTCATGTCCACTCGGGACTCTTGCAGAGGTCCCTGCTTCTGCCTATGTTCTCCCACAAATCAACAATAAAGCTTCACCTTCAAAATACTTAGGAGCAGTAGTATTCTTTCTGTTCCTTTTATTATTTATATTTTTTTCATTTAGCAACAGGTATGATTTCCTTCTGATTGAGTGTGCCAGAAATACAATTAAACAGTTGTTGTTCATCACCAACATAAGAATGCTACTTAATTGTACCTTTATGCCATTCTTGGCATGATGGACATTATTATGTTTCATAGGTGTTGCTGTTGGGTAGGGATACCAATTATTTTGCTCTTTTGGCAGCTTGCGTAAGGTTTTCTTGTATCATGGGAGATAGACTGCAGGAGTAAGGCTTTTATGTTAGATCGAGCTCAAATAATACAAGTCCTATGTAATGACTGGGCAGAGTCTTCATCAATGATCCTTACCTTCAACCACTACAAGGCAACCAAGGGACACAGTGATAGCCTATACTGTTTTGACAATCACTTCAACTATCCCGAACAACTATTTGAAAATTAGGATATTCTTGCCTAGTATTCCTTGTCTATTTTTCTTATCAGGAGCATTATTAGCCCAAATGTCATAGCTTCCATACATACATAAACAATGTGTATATTTTATGTATGATTTTAGGTAAATATAAGAGAAAATCATTCCTTCAAGCTTAGTTGAAAGTACTTGGTGCTATTTGTCCCACATTATTCTATTGACTTATTTCTATATGACTTCCTCCTCACTCCCCAGTTCAAGCATTGATCTAAGACCTGATGTGTTTCCTGCTTTGTATCACCTGTATTCTGCTATTCATACATGAGGAACAATCCTTTTCCCCCTTCATATGTTCCATATTTTCGCAGTTACTCCTTATTATATATGCACATCTGAGAATTTGGAGTTATGGAGTTATGGAGAATATGGAATTATCTGCATGAGAAAGATGACCAATACAACATTCATCATCTGTCATGCTGGGTCTAGATTATCCCATTCAATGTAATCTTTTCTAGATTCACCCATTTCCCTGCACATTTCATGATATCACTTTTCTTTTAGCCAAATAATAATCAATGTGTACATTTAAACATTTTTTGTTATTCATTCATCTACTGAAGGACATTTATTGAAGGAAAAACTTAGGTTGTTTCATTTCCTGAATGGGATTAGTGGCAAAGAACATACTTGAGCACACATCTGTAGAATATAATGTTAAGCCCTTTGGGCATTTGGCAAGGAAATGTATAGCTGGGTCATATGGCAGAGTTATTACTAAATTTCCCCCTTTATTAAAAATAGGTGCTTTTCTTATACAATATATGCTAATTACATTTTCCCATTCTCTACTCCTCTCAATTCCTCTCCACCTCCCCTCCCTTGTATTCACTCCCTTTCTGTCTCATTAGAAAAGATCAGACTTCTAAGAGATAGAAACCAAACATGACAAAATAAAATATGATCATATAAAATAAAACCCATCACATTGAAGTTGGACAAGGCAAACCAGAGGAAGTAAAAGAGTCCAAGAGAAGGCACAAGAGTTAGAGATCCACTTATCAATACACTCAGAAGTCCCATAAAAATACTGAAATTAAAGCTGTAATATCTGTGCAGAGGAATTGGTGCAGGTCACATTCTTGCTGGTTCATGATCTGTTAGTTCCATGGCTTTTTTGTTACTGTTGTTGTTTTTGTTGTTTTTTTCCTGACCACCTCAAGCTGCTTGGGTCCTGTATACTCTCTGATATCTGGTTATTTTAGAAATAAGAATAAATATTTAGCCTTTAAAAGATAAAAAATTGGAATTCATAAGAAATAATTTGGAAGCATATATTTTATTGTTGCTATAATCTTTCAGTGTTTGATTATGATTTGTTCAAGTAAAATAGTTTGTGACAGTTTTATTTCTTCCTAGTTTTTGCACTTAAAAATAATCCTATAATTTCTGTACTCTTGATGATTCATAGCTGATAGTAGAGCCCACAAAGGAAGCTTTCTATGAAATTTTCAGCCTTAACATACTTTTCGCTATTGATAGTTTTGGGTTCCAGCAAAGCTTCAGCCATTTTCTTTGTCCCTAGCATGAAAGTGTATGAAGGCTAAGAACCTCACAAATGACAAATGCTAAGCTTTGAGGTTTTGCCAGTTTTAATTTATAAAACTGAGCTGAAAATGAGAGCTTAATTTAGTTTTAAATTGAAATTACATTTTCTTTTGAATGAATGACTTCAATAGTTTCATAAGTTTAAGAGATATAAATCATATTCATTTCTTTCTGTAAATTGCCCTTGTTTCTTTTTCTTATGGTATTTCCTTGTCATTTGACTTGGATGTTCTTCATTACAGGGAAATATTAAACTTCTGCTGGATATAATGTATATATATATATATATGTATATATATGTATATATACATATATATATTTATATGTTATATGCATGTATATATTATATGCATATTATATACATACCCATGTGTGCTTAAATATAGATAATTCCTTCAAGTGTTCTTATGTTGAATGTTTAATCCCAAAAATTGGTTTATTAGAAAATACAGGGATCCTTAAGACAGTACTTTTGGGGATGTCATAATTTCACTAAAAGCAATGGAAAGCTTCTTGACTTACAATCTGAAAACCTGGTTAAATGTAATCTCTAAATATGTGCTTCTCTCACAAGCTACAAAGTTTTACATTGATATTACAAGTTTGTAGGCCAAATAACTATCTTGACTTCAAAAATAATTCACTCAGATACTTCATTTAAGTAACAGAGAGCTTATTAATCCAACCTATCCACACATTTTAATGGGCACTAAGTTTGTATCTTACTATTATGAAAATATGAATTACTTCATAACATTTTGGAGTCTTTCAAGACAAATAGTTAAATAAATATACCTCACATTTTCCACTATAAATGAAATCATTAATATTTGGATGTTTATCTATGTTTATACTTAATATCACTGAAAAATCTAGATTACAACCTCTAAGCCATCTATAACTCAATGACAATGTACTATCTTTTTTTTGTTCATTTATTTGTTTTAGTTTTTTGTTTTTTTGTTTTTTTGTTTTTGTGAGTCAGGATTTCTCTGTGTAGCCCTGGCTGTCATGGAACTCACTCTGTAGCCCAGGCTGACCTCAAACTCAGAAATCCACCTGCCTCTGCCTCTAAGTGCTAGGATTAAAGTTGTGTACCACCACTGCTCAGCTCCATGTATTATCTTCACCACACCTTCAATTTTGGATATTTTTCTTTCTAATATCTTGAATAAATTTTCGTTTTTGGTATTCACTTTAGTTCTTTGCATATACAGAAATACTTTCTGAATGACAATCACATATTAGAGAATAATTATCACAAATCAATTTTCAGAACATCTTTGTAGAAACAAGCTCCTGTATATAATTATGTAAGGAATATTTGATAAAAAATAACAAATGTGATTACTCTGTGGATCATTATATCAAAGCCAAGAAACTTCTTTTTGATGAAACAGAGTCTGCAACCAATTCAATAATAACAAAGATATTCTACATTGCTACAGGGATGACCCACTTTGACACTCTCATATGAAAACATAAGACTGGCACCAAATTCTATTTTATATTATTAATTCCAATGCATAAATTTATAATTTATTTCATGATATTATAAGTTCCTTTTGTAGAAGTAGCCAGTCTTGTTAAATTTTGTAACAATATATTTTATTCTGTGTATTTTCTCTTATGATCAAGCAATAATCCAATGTGGACAGAAGAAATATAGATGCTAGATAAACTCACTTTAATAGAGAAGAGATGAAGGCAGTTTAACTCTTTTTATTTTTAGTTCTTAGAAGGCAAAATCTGTGTAGGAATGGAGAGAAAGGGAAAGGCATTCAAGTATTGCCTTTGCATAATTTTAATGACCACAAACAAGAGAATTTTGGTTAGAAATAAAAAAAATACCTTTAAAGAAAAAAAAATACAAAAGCATGTTCAGCATTAAAAACAACAACAGCAACGTTTCAGTTAAAAACTTAATTTAAGATTTTTTTCCTGACTAGAAAGAGATAGACCTAATTTACGTTTTGTAAATCAATGTTCTAACATTTTAATTAGAGTTCTTAAAAAGCTTTCAGCATTTACAGTTCATTACAATAAAACCAAGTTCTCCGGACACTACTCTAATCAGAAATTCTGTTCATGGATCATAACATCATATTAGTGCCAAATTACCAACTGATGCAAGGATTAATTAAAATGGTGCTCTTTCGGATAAAGTATTTCTATTGGTTCACTCATCCTAAACACATAATAATTTCCTGAGTTCTAAGATATGCAGAATGATTCAACAATTCCAAACTCTACAGAAATAATATTTGTGTAAATTCTTTCCCCTGAAATTAAAATTAAAAATACTCATTTTCACAGAGAATGATAAAGTTATTGATGTTTCTACAATTATTTATTATGTATATTTGATAATGTAACTGCATACTCAGAGTCCATTAAGGATTTGAAAATTAAGACATTTAATGATTAGATTTAGTAGTTCTATTAAAACAAATGTTCAATTGCCCTTTATATGAAGCAAAGTACATTATTTCAAATATATGTTAAAGCATAAAGATACCAAATAAAATGACATTACTTCCATTTATGTTTGAAATTATTTTCATATGTACTGTGTGTAAATATGCAACTTGAAAGGCATTGTTTTCATACTTTAAGAATTTTTTGTTAGCACAGAAAATTTTACTATTATATATTTTTATATATACATACACACAAATATAATACATATATGTATATACCTACACATTCATATGCACACACATATACATGCATGCATACAAGTACATATAAACATATATATCACTAATACACTAATATACCTACACATTCATATGCACACACATACACATGCATGCATACAAGTACATATACACATATACATACACTAATACAGTATTAGTGATGTATATGTGTATATATCACAAACACACACACATAGGTATGAATACTGCTTATGTTTCTTCCTTGGCTGACTTTAAATATCTGTGTAGTAGATGATTCTAATCTTCCTGCCTTCAGATCACTAGTTCAGTGATTATGGATTAATACCCACAGCCAGGGTATGATGCCTTGCTGGAAACTGTATGCATAACTTCATGGTAACAAGCCAAGTACTCTTGATGACTGAAATGCATCCCTAATTCTGGGATTTTATTTTTAATATTTAAAAAATAATCATTGTCCACTTCCAAAACTATCTAAGCAAGGACATACACGCCAACTTTTTTTTTTCACAATCACTAACCTTTTTTTTTCCTTGACCCATCAGTATGCTATTTTCTTTATTTTTTATTATTTTTTATTTATATTTCAAATGTTATCCCATTTTCCAGTTTCCCTCCCTCCCAGAAACACCCTATCAAATCCTCTCTCCCCCTGCTTCTATGAAGCTGTTCCTCCAACCTCCTACCACTTCTACCTTCTCATCCTCAATTCCCCTACACTGGGGCATCTAAGTAGACTTTATAGGACTAAGGACCTCTCCTTCCACTGGTGCATGACAAGGCCATCCTCTGCTACATATGTAGCTGGAGCCATGTGTACTCCTTGGCTGATCTCTTAGTCCCTGGGAGTTCTGGCCAGTCTGGTTGGTTGATATTGTTGTTCTTCCCATGGGGTTGCTAACCCCTTCAACTTCTTCAGTCCCTTCTCTAAGTCCTCTATTAGGGATCCTGTGCTCAGTCCAATGATTGGCTGCTAACATTTGCCTCTGTATTTGTAAGGCTCTGGCAGGGCCTCTCAGGAGACAGCCATATCAGGATCCTCTCAGCATGCACTTCTTGGCATCCCCAATAGTGTCTGGGTTTGATAACTGTATATGAAATGAATCCCCTGGTGGGACAGTCTCTGGGTGGCCTTTGCTTTAGTCTCTGCTTCTATGCTTTATCTCCATATTTGCTCCTGTGTGCGTTTTGTTCTTTTAAGAAGGACCAAAGCACCCACATTTTGGTCTTCCTTCTTATTGAGCTGTATGTGATCTGTGAATTCTATCCTGGTTATTTGGAGCTTTTGGGCTAGTAGCCACTTAACAGTGAGTGCATACCATGTGTTTACTTTGGGGATTGGGTTACCTCAACTCCGAATGATATTCTCCAGATCCATCCATTTCCCTCAGAATTTCATACATCGTTGTTTTAAATAACACTCCACTGAATAAAAGTACCACATTTTCTGTATCCATTCCTCTGCTGAAGGACATCTGGGTTCTTTCCAGCTCCTGGTTATTATAGATGAAGCTGCTATGGACATAGTGGAGCATGTGTCCTTATTACATGTTGGAGCATCTTCTGGGTATATGCCCAGGAGTGGTATAGCTGGGTCCTCAGTTAATACTATGTCTACTTATCTGAGGAACCGTCAAACTTCATCCAGAGAGGTTGTACCAGTTTCATTCCCACCAACAGTGGAGGACTGGTCCTCTTTCTCCACATCCTCGCCAGCATCTACTGTCACCTGAGTTTTTTATCTTAGCCATTCTGACTGGTGTGAGGTAGAATCTCAGGGTTGTTTTGGTTTGTATTTCTCTGATGACCTAACTTTCTTTAGATGCTTCTTGGCCATCTGAAATTCCTCAGTTGAGAATTCTTTGTTTAGCTCTGTACCCAATTTTTAATTGGGTTATTTGGTTCTCTGGAATCTAACTTCCTGTGTTCTTAGCATATATTGGATATTAGCCTTCTATCAGATGTAGGATTGGTAAAGATCTTTTCCTAATCTGTTGCTTGCCTTTTGTGACAGTGTCCTTTGCCTTATAGAAGCTTTGAAATTTTATGCGGTTCCATTTGTTGATTCTTGATCTTATAGCACAAGCCATTGGTGTTCTGTTCAGGAATTATTCCCCTGTGCCTATATGTTCGAGGCTCTTCCCCACTTTCTCCTCTATAAGTTTCAGTGTATCTGGTTTTATGTGTAGGTCCTTGATCCACTTGGACTGGAGCTTTGTACAAGGATATAAATATGGGTCGATTTGCTTTCTTCTACATGCTGACCACCAGTTGAACCAGCATCACTTGTTGAAAATGCTGTCTTTTTTCCCACTGGATGGTTTTAGCTCCTTTGTCAAAGATCAAGTGATCATAGGTGTATGGTTTCATTTCTGGGTCTTAAGTTCTATTCCATTTATTTTCCTGCCTGTCTCTTTACCAATACAGTGCAGTTTTTATTGGTATTGCTCTGTAATACAGCTTGAGGTCAGGTATGGTGATTCCCCCAGAAGTTCTTTTATTGTGTTTTCACAATCGCTGACCTATTTTTTTTTACACTAATAATTTTTTATTTATTTATTTATTTTTTTTTTTAATTTTAGATATTTTCTTTATTTACATGTGAATTTCTCCATTCCCAGTTTCCCCTC